>NW_019213272.1:0-22417 GCF_002532875.2 Varroa jacobsoni | reverse complement strand
CTGTACCACTGACAGGCTGCGTGATAGGATAGTTGATTCTTTCGATTTCTTTAGATTTTTTTACAACGACTACTTTATCGCCTAGCCTTTTTTCCCAGACGTGACTCTGGCATAGGTACCACAATCAGGCAAAGGTAACAGTCCGTCCAAGTAGGCTGTCTTGACAACGATGACCCATTGAGGGCGCTGCCAATCACAAATCTCATCCTCAACATTAGCCAACCCCGCTGAACGAGTTTCCTTCTGGCTACAAGCCCACTGCGATTGCCACATGTAGTCAATCTATACATTTACATTTTGTCATTTCTACTCCGTTTCCAAGTTCTGCCTGTACAGGCATTCGTTTTCTGATCTGATTTCAGAGGAGGGCCGGGAGTGGTCCGCAGGCATGGGCCACAAATTCGCAGGCCCATTGGCGTCATATTATTGACATGCTGTTTATACATTTCGCAATAGCAGTAGGTTTCCTTTAATACAAACCACGGCGTTGACGAGCGTTAAGCGGAGTCCAACGTCTGGCTTCGTTTCACGTCGGACGCGCGCACTTATCTGAGATAGTTTGTTACTGTTACCGTCATTGTCGATGTTAGTGAAGGTCTTATCGAAGGCGAGGAATATGACTTGTAATGCTGCCTGTCGGCGGCTTGTTGGTGGCTCTGCTAGTGATAAATTCCCGATCGTTCTCGTTGTGCTGTTCTTCCCAATCGACTCCTTCTCCTTAGATCTTACGAAGCGATTTCGCGTTGCTACAATGTTCCGCCTCTTGATGAGGCGGCGGCGGCTAGGTGGCAGGGGAGGGGGTATCTTTTCTGCCACATTCTTACCGAGAGTAAAGTTGAAATGATGATAAAGATGATTCGCAGCTATAGTTTGTTTGTACGCCGCGCCGTGGGTGCATCTCGCATCTCTAGTTACTACAAGGTTAGTGTCAGCCAAAAGGCCAAAGAACGATAGTTTTAAGGGAGATCTATAGATGATTGAATGCGATAAAAGTAAAGGGCGTAGACCGTCGACGACGAAAAGTAGAGGCCATTTATTTTATTAGTAGAATATATTACAGTATTTCTGTATAATCCGATGTGAAACCAAGTTACGTTGATTTTTTTTTATTTAGAACAAAATAATCATATATTTCAGAAAATCACCAGCCTGTATTAAAATCAGTTGTGTAACAATAGATTTTCGAAAATTAACCTTTGAAATTTTCTATTAGTACGTTTCGGGTTGATCATTTTCCATATTTCGGTAACAAAATTTTCAGCGGATACATCGCAAAGCCTAACATCTTATTAAATCATAATCAATTGAATTAACTGTACTTATTCATGATATTTGATTGTAAACATACCAATCAGAGTTTGTAACGATATATTTGGCCAATTCAATATGAACTCGAACTGACTACTACAATTTGTCTTTACAGATTTAGCTGATTTTAATATAGCACGATGCAGGGATTCCAAAATATCAACCCGTTTATTCAGTGTTTTCTCGGAGGTCTAGTTATATAATCCCGAAGTTGATATGCGGGTTCCTTCCTTTAAACCCCCTACAATATCGTCTACTCATAGCCCTTCAGAATAAATAAACATTTGTTCAATTATTCTATGTAGCGGTTTTGACGGGGTTAACATTAGCTAATCTCAAACGCCATCAGCGCTAGGTGGCGTTTCGCGGTATTTTGTTCGAGGTGATCTGCAGGTTATACTACAACTCCTATCTAAATCGTACCCGAGAGCTTGTCCGATTCTCAGCTTGTTCTTAACTCGTCCGTATCGACGGTCAAAAGACTGTAGAGCAACGAGTGGCCTGTTAGCTGACTACTACTGAAATCTATGCCTCGGAAGACGCCGCTTACGACCCAGTGCATTGATTAATCGGTACCCATTTTTTCGCTTCGATTCTCAAACGAGATATTTCCATATTCTACCACCAAACAGCAACACATCTCCGAGTATTCGCTATTTCGAGGCTCTTTTCCTGCGGTAAAATAAATGTTATAAACCGTTGTCTTATTATATACCTGGCATAAATCAGTAGAAGACATTGACACGTATGTGAAGAACTATCTTCAATTATGTGAACCGTAACGAGTTGGACTTTATAGTATGGCTTGTACAATGTCGATCAGCATTATTCTGACCAGGGCTTTTGTCCAATTACGCATTTTAAGCCCCAACCATTTGAACGTTTTCTCCGGAAACACCGGGCATATAAGCCTCTAGTTACTGCGGGTGTCTGATTTGGCTCTTGACTTCCCTGCCGTGTCTACTGCATGCGTACCTGTCAAATATAACTCACTCACAAGAGGCACCTGCTTCCTCTGTGCGCGTCTTTACAAGAGCAGTACAATTTTTATGGGAATTTATTAGTTTCCTTTGTGCTCAGAGATGGGCGTCTAACATTGCCTTGCGCTTGAACGTTGCTTGCGCTAATAACGGTCAAATCAGGATCGATAACAGCAAACAAACGATCAGTAGAGGCCAGAAACGGGACTGATCAACAACGAGCAAGCATGTGAAGTATTTGCTCGCCTGATCGATGCGTTGACAGGGTCATATTTAAATGTTTGACGCATCGTCGAGTGATCTCTCCGACCGACACCCCTCGGATCAGAGCCGGGCGAAACTTAGACAAGAAAAGTAAAGGAAAATGCGATTTGAGTGCTAATAATTAATCTGTTTGTCCTTCCTGTCCCCGGCCAAACAAACTATTGATAGTTCGTTTTTCGATCGTTAACAGCATATATTACGAAATTCTTGATTAATCAATTTTTCATCAAATCGACGTTACTCATGGGGCCTCTGACGTGTATTCTAGATCTAGCCAATCCACATAGCTTCTATCGTTTACAGCAGTTTTATTTGTTGTATCCTGTAGCTCAAATTCGGCTGCCAGCCACATTTTCACGTGTCTACAAGCAATCGCCCGTCGTCAGCGGTCTTACCGCTGGCGGGCACTACCGCCATCTCGATATCGGTTTCCCTAGCGATTTCCACAAGCATGGCACACGCGCGCGCATCTACACACCACTTCCTTCGGCGTTTACCAGCGTATTGCTATCTACTTACCATCCTGACAGCTTACCGCCATTTGTCTGTCTGAGTCGTTTTTTCTCAGCACCGGTGGAGCCAGTGAATCCGTCCAACACCTTGACGTATCAAACTTTCGACTCAGCTCGACCACGGCCATGTAAGGGCCATCGCGTCACCCTTCAGGCCAGAAACCTCGGTGCCTATTTTTTGTTGTGTACCTGCCTATCAATTGGTCGTCATCATTATTGTCGCCGTCGATAAACACAAATGCTTCTGCTGGATTTGTGCGCGCGCACAAATGTTGAATGTTTGCGTGTTATTGTTTTATTTGGTATGAGGGGCGCCCAAATTGCAAATATTGACACACACTTTGAACCCAAAGCGAGATCGCAGTCGGCCAACGTCGACCAAAGAGACCAAAAAGAGAAAATAGTGAAACACTATAGCGGCACTCCGGCACCAGTCGACATTATCCTCTATAACCTGCGATCTTGCCTAGCCAGCGAGGCTAACCGTCACGACTACCCCAGCACGCATTACGAACAAGAGCGCTAGACTATACGCATCATCGTCTATTATGTAATAGAAATATGCTAACTCAGAAGAATTCAGGTTTTCCGATCGTCTCAATAATGCCCCTGTTGCTGCCGCTGGTGCGGCTAGCGCGATAAGCGACGTCACCCCCCACCCCACAGATAATAACTAACAGATAAATTTCAGGAACCGACAAAACACGAACGAAATTCACGGGGAAAGACGGAACGGGGCGTCCACGACGCGATGACCGACGCTGCTGCGTCCACGCCATCTCACGCTGCCTCAAAGTTGTTTGGTGGACTGTACGTGCATGTGCTGTACTACACCACGGTCAGCTCGTGACATCGACTACATGGCTCCGGAAAGCTTTAAGGGCCATCATAGCCCAGTTCCTCTAGTAACCTTCTAAGCTTTTTTCAAACGATAGTTGGGGTAACAGTTTAATAGGTGTTGACGGTAAGAGGCTAAAGATCTGCTCGATTTATACGAGAGATCGTTTCTCCCGTAGTCATGCGATTACCTGAATTGGCAAGCTTATTCTGTTGTGTAGATACATACTATGTAGTATAGTATATTTTTTTAATAGTCACTGTATTTTATAATGATAAAGCTTTTCAATAGACTTCTCTTACACTTATGGTGTCATGTGGATTTATAAGAATTAAAAAAATAAATTTTTTTAACATAGTGTTGATTTTGATTGTATTACGATCGGTTGTGTACGTACGGATCAGATATTGCTTATGAATACTTTTAGCCTTCTATTCAAAACTACGAATTGCAATGGCACGTCCAAGGCGTACATTTTTCAAATACGCGCGTTTGAAACCAATCCACTAATACGCGTAAATGCCGTCATAAGTAGTCAGACAAGACAAGATGCTCGTTAGACTGACGCACGCCTTCAGCTGATGCAGTCCTTCAATTGACCTGCCATAAAATCGTTCGTTCGTATGACTTCGATTCGCTTAAGCTACTGATACAGCCACTGCTGTCGCTGCTATACAGCGTTTACCTATTGAAAGTATCAATTTGTGCATTGTAGAAATACTGCCACTTGCCGTAACGCTAGACCATTTTCGAACCTGACTACTGTTTGCTATCATTGTTGTTTGTGATAAGTAGCTGGCGAAATCATTCACGTAAACTCACGCTGAGCCTCAATTCGAGCAAATCGTCGATCTTCAGCAGGCGCCGCACTACAGTGGACCGAGAGCTCCGACCTACTCGAACTGTTCATAATGGACGTAGTTGAAGGTTAAACGAATGACTCATTGGTAGGATGCGTCCCTAGGTAAAAGAGGTGCTACTTGTACCCTAAAACATGCGGCGACTTCGTCAGAGAATCGTTGAAAGGCCGTGCCATCACGCTGGCGCGCGTTATGACCATCAACCGCTGTCAAATGCGGTCGACTCATGCTACTCAAGAGAACGGCTATAGTAGTCATTACGGCCGGTGCTGCTGCCGCTGCTAGAGCCTGCAATTGCGTCCAACAGAGTGCTTCGCGGACTTCCCGGAAGCTGTAAGCTCCCACCCGTCGAAAACCACTTCCATCAACGCGATCATCTCCCCCTATACCTACGCCGAGCAGACGCAGAGCCCATTACAGACGTTAGAAAGGCTAACTCGTGAGCACCCTGCAGCGTTCAAACGATATAGAAAGAAGGACGAAGAACGGAAGAGCAAGACAATGAGCTGATCTCGGCAAACAAAGACCTAAATTGCAATACCATTGAGCAGATTCGCATAGCCAACAGGACATGAAGAGCGGAATAATCAAAACAGGCCCAGAGAAACCGCCGAGGACTACTACTGCTAATAGCTGTATTGCCAGCCATACAACTGAACTTCGCTTCTAACCAGATTCAACACTAAGAGTAAGCGAATGTAGGCACCTCCTCTAGTTCGCACACCCCATACAACCCCCATTACTACCTATTTTCTGTTCTCTTCTACTCGTCTACTGATTTAGATACGACTACACCACTAAGAAAATGGTGCGAACAGGTAGGACACGATGACCGCGCGATTCATTGGCTTATTATCTGCTCTTAGTAAACAATCGGTATGCTCCCTAGCGAGAAGCCCCTTGCTCCCCAGGGGGTTAGTAGTAATAATAATAATAATAATGTGAGATTGCTCTGTGATGACAGGAGCAGCAGAAGGCAAATAGTTGCTCCAGAATGCAAAGAAGGGTTCGTGGGTGTACTAGGCACGTTGTGATCGATTAATATGGATGGCTATTGTGGCACAACTTTATCAATCTATCAAAATGATGCCTCAAGCTCAATAATTATCATTGGATAGGCCTGCTTCTCCTCATTAAGTTTTTTTTTTGTCTGGTGTTAGAGTTTCTCTAAGTTTGAAAAATATGTTGTATATTGTAGCCGTTTTGCGAACGGGGAACATTTACCGATCATTTTTTACATCTTCTAGCTCACCGGTGCGTTCGGGAAGTAATACAAGCCGTTGAGTAAGTGTTAGAAGCTCGGTCCATTTCGTGTGTACGTTTTCAGGTGATATATTTTCAGCCTGTACTGCTTTGCCGCTAGCAATATCTGCTTGAATGTCTGATCTGATGGGGTACGTTGACGCGGTCATTTTTCTTTACTATAGGACGTTTAATGATAGAGGTTACATGTATTCAGATGTTTTGCTATGGGGCTATTTATCTATCTAATCTTAAAACTACAGCAGTTTTTCTCTACGACGGGCATCCACGCAAACAGATAACTGACATAGAAATATATTAGATAATGTTCATCGATCGCGAAAAAATTCAGTATATTAATCTGATTATTTCTTCATAGCATCGCTGTTTCGTAGCAATGTCATCGTGGACCTTCGTGACCCCATCTACGTTTGTAACCTTTGGACCTTAACTAGTAGTATAAAAAACGAGATCTATAGTTCTTCTTGTGTTAGCGTAGATGCCGAAATTTATCTTTGAACTAGAAACGTCATCTCTACAAAAATCATCGTCAATTTCTTGTGCTGTAATGATCTGTTTTCTAATTATTGCGGGAAGTGTAAATAGATATTTTTCTATTATAAATAGGATTTAGTCTGTATCTACGATTTTGACAAACCACCCTGAGTGGTACTATGGGTAGTTACATTGAAGTATCGAGAAAACGGAAACGACGAATATATATAAGTATATATATTTATATAAGAGTGGGTAATTGATCCGCTTAAATTCGACCTATAGACTTATCAAGCTAAGAGTTACAGGTACGAGATGTCGATGGGGCAACGTTCGATTGCTTAGTTGAGATTGGACTTCGTTCATAGAAACGTATCACGCATCCTTTCTTATTAGCTACTGTATTTAAGATGATTTGACCTGGAACAGGTGGATCGTTATTTCGAAAAATTAGGTGTTTGGGCAATTTACCTGAGTCATAATCCTGTCTGCACCCGTTCCTTCGTCGTCCAGAAAGCGAATATCAGTATTGTAGTTTGGCACCAGTTTGCGGAACGCCATAGATGTCCGTGAAATCGCACCTTTTGCGCGGCCAGCTGCGATCTCGTTCTGTTCCGCTGTGTTTGGGACGTATTGCTTGACCACGAGCGGGGTGAGTCTTCTGGGTACCCGGCGCTGGTAGCCGGATCGACCCGGAGCGCAGGCCATGGCCTGGCTGACCAACGTCAATAACACCCACACATGTGTCACGGATTGCCGACAAAACATTTTGCCCCAGTTATTGTAACCGAGCACAGCAACGACCTCGAAAGCACGATAAGAGCGGAACCACTCTGTTGACAATTGATGACAGCTTGAGATCAGACAGAATCAGTAAATGATTTTGAACGAGATTCAACTTAATTAGGTAGGAGGGAACTTCGCCGTTAACTGTTCACCCGGTAACTATAATATGTAGAAATCAATTGTAACTGCCAGCTATCCTTTAATTTCACCATCAATGACAGTAAGAAATGGACTCGGTGCTAGGTATTATCAACTGTCATTTTTTTGCCTGTATACACAGGCATACACTGCAAGTGTCCTTGTTGTATTTTTGCTTGTTACGTGTAGTCGATGAGTACAGCTGATTCCGGACGAGTGTTGGCTCTCGGCTCCGGTACGCTTTGCCGGCTGTGTGTAACGCGCTGACAATTATATTCCAGTATGACGAAAGTAGAACGTAATCACGATGATCGCTTGCAGACGCTCAACGAAGCGGGTGAGGCAGAGCTGACGTAGCGTACATGACGCCGCTGACGTGACAGTCGCGAGTAGATCTGGCGCTAATTAAAGATCATATTTTCATTCAGTACATGTTTATTGTCAACTGCGGTAGGGGCAGTTGCACTAAGAAGAAGGCTGGCTATGACGTTGATGATGTTATAGCTACTGCAAGATGCTTTCTTCCTGGTTCCGCCAGCACGTTCGACTATTTCGCAGTGGTGCACAACATACATGTCGAACTACCGGGGAAATTAATACGATTTTATATATATATATATATATATATATATACACGTTTTTGAGCAGATGTAAAGTCTCTAGCTTCAATGGGGTTGTGTTATGGCCACCTGATTTAACTTAACATAATCAATGCTGAAGTAACAGTAGAGCGTCTATTAGTAATATTCCCTCATTGAACTGCATCACAAGCCTACTACGGCAACGAATTCCGACTGCCGTCGAGTACACGACGGAACGGTCGACTTCACCGAGCGTCGTGGCACTTACTCATTCATAGACACGTTGAGCAGCATCATCCATCGAGGCGCCGTAGGACTTCTGCCACCGCGGTAGGCCACCACGATATTTTTCCTGTTGAGTCTAAGCTACTACGTTACGTTCACGCTACTTGTCTTCCACACGGCTGTCGCGGGGCATTCGCCAATGTCACTGACGAACGCTAGTGATGATTCAGATGGGTGACGGAGGACAGCAGAGTATGAATAGGTTCTCAAGATACCCTAGTCTCGTTGTCGTTTTCTTCTGCTGCTGCTGCTGCCGCTGCGGCTGCCGCTGCGGCCACCGGTGACAGGAGTGTGAGGACTCGCGGCAATGACGGCCGCTGCAACGGTGATTTTTCGCGGTGCCAGACACGCACAGTTGTGATCGGCGTACAGTAAATGTCTATACGCTGTGTTTTCTGGGTAGAAGAAACCTAGAACCACCGCAGGTTGGCTCGTTATTAATTCGGTAGTCGACGCTCTCTGGGCCTATGTATTATAAGAACCCACACAGGGTAGAAAGAAGAGGGAAAGGATAGAGCGAATCCGGCGGTGGCAGCACCAGCAACATCAGCATACTCAGGTCTATTCTGTTTGAACACTTCACAAACAATACTTGGGCTAAACAAGCATTATTGTCTCTCACCCTATGTTCCACTATGCAGCCGTCGTTGTCTTGGTCTTTGTCGACGCCTGAGGTCGACCGATACCCATGACTGGCTGTGCTCCTGGAGGGCGGGACTTCGCCGAGAGCGACGCTCCGCCCTCCACCCCAACAAACAGGGGCCAATCGCCGATTGGCTGCGTCGGCCTGAGACGTTCGTCGGACTGCTGCTTGCTTCACTGGCACTAGCTTTCTTCCACCAGAATCCAATGGATGAACGGTGGACCGACTGTCATCGTACGCACGCTGCTGGATTCCACCTCCGATAGAACTATTGAGGGACGGTTCATCGTCGACACGAGAGGGCTATATGGGGTAGAGCCGGCCGCGCCCGTTGAGACGAAATCGGGGACTCAGGCCGCTGCTGGTACCTTCGCCGTCTCCAAACACACTATTGCCGTAAGGGCGCACGCGCAAGGGATGCCGTTCGCACGCACAAGTTAGTTTAGCCGCTTCGTCGCTGGGCGTCGCTTGCATGCCTGGCGGATGATACTCTGTTACTGCCATTTCTGATGTGAACTACGGAGCCCTCGTTTGCTTTGTTGTTGTTGTTGTTGTTGTTGTTGTTGTTGTTGTTGTTGTTGTTGTTGTTGTTGTTGTTGTTGTTGTTGTTGTTGTTGTTGTTGTTGTTGTTGTTGTTGTTGTTGTTGTTGTTGTTGTTGTTGTTGTTGTTGTTGTTGTTATTATTATTATTATTATTATTATTATTATTATTATTATTATTATTATTATTGTCGTCGTCGTCGTCGTCGTCGCCACCGCCGCCGCCGGCGCCGCTAGTTATTCTGCAGTTAAATGTTGAGCTGCTAGCTTCAACTGTTTCCCGCTGTATGGCATGTTGTCAAAGCCGTCCCGCAAGCAATACCTCTAGTCTGAAACTGAGGGTCTGACAGGTATCATCTTTTGACGACGATTTTCCCAAAATGGCAAAGTTGGAGGCTTTCTGCAACACAGTAGAACGTGACTATGGAGAGGAGTTCAATAGAGAAAAAAAAATTCTACGTATCTCTTTCTCGCTTAATGGTGGCAGTAACATGAAAATTACAAAAATAGGAAAAATTCCAAAATAATAGAGAAGGGATATTTGGTTCGTGCCGAGCCGAGGGCAAAGACAGCAATACATGAACTTACTGTCCTAGCGTTTGTTGTTATACAGAGCAAAGCTCATGTACTAAGCGGGAGTATTGCGGAAGGCCTCTTGTGGTCGCTGGTGGTAAGTTCTAAAAACTAGGGAAGTATGACGTCGTGAACGCCAACATCTTAGAAGAATATTATCTAACGTCGGCTTTCCCCATCGGTAGATTAATGGCCAAACGGAGCCGCGCTGGTAACTTATCAAAATATGAACGGGAAGCCGATACACCGAAGCATGTAGCCGTTTATTGTGGCTGAAATTTCAACCAGCCATCACTGCATGCCCATTGTTAATATGACGACACTCCCAAAGAGATGTATATTAAGAACCGAGAGTTTGTCGGCCGGACTAACTGGTTATGGCGATTAGAGCTAGGATGGCGCATATATCGGGTAAGTGTTTTGCTAGTATTAGCAGGACTTAAGACATATTGGTCGTCCAAAGCCAAAGATAATGACACTTGTACAGCCACAAGTAATCGTTCGATCAAACGAACTGATAATGAAACAAATAAAGTCGGCAAACCTCTATAGAAATGTAGCTTAATATCAATATATGAGATTTATTTTATTAAAAACAACATGCAAACATTTTTTTTTTCTATGTAATAACAATTAAATGAAGCTACTAAGTTGGGCGGAACCAAACGACGATACTGCCGGTCAGCTAAACATATTTATAGGCCTTTTTCATAAAGACCAGTTCTTTTGTCGTTCAAACTCGAGCCCAGACAAGCGTCTTCGGTATCAGAGCAGCTAGAGGCTTTTTAGTATAAATAGGCTTGGGATCCCGTAGCCAAGACAGCCTCATACTTCACACTTACATTTAAACGAACTTTAAGAAACAATCTATTCCTCAAGGGGGTAAAAGGTTATAATGCGACTGTTCCTTAATAATAATAATAATTTTTGTGATAATAGTGACTTATACTCTTGACTTTGTTAACATAACTAAAATTTGGCTGGCCTTTATTAATAGTAATAATTTGCTTACATTTCATGTTAGGTTACTGAATTATTTGATACTTCCTCCTGTTGTGGGGAGGAAGAGTGAAATCATCTAGATAAAAAGATACTTCAATCTAAGATCTAGTAGCTTGAGAATATAGCTCTATAGTTAACGGTGAACTAAAACTTCTACCGCTATATACTTTTTTGTACAAAACATTTGACAGCCAGCTGATCTGAAAATAAGGTCCGGATCTGAACGTGGACACACAGTTTGTTACGTACTGGCAGAACCCAGCCATTTGAAGTACTGCCTAACAGCGGGACTGGATGTAAAGTTCAAGATGTTTTCATCTGTGTATGAATGCTAATGCCTAAACGGACCATGCCGATGGTTTCAAATTAGCCCGCCGCAGATATATCTGTTCGTCATTCGATGAAGGTTGTTTTTGCCGACCCTATGCACAATAGTGTTGTGATGTCGACTGTACATGAAGGACAAGAGAACATCACACTGGCAATCCGGTCAACGAGTTGAGGTCCTATAGATCGTATAAGAGAACTCGAGATTAGTATCAGCTATTTCACATTTTAAGTAGCTTATTAGCTTGGACCTAACATCGGACAATATTTTCTCTCAGTTCAACGGAGTAGTAGCTATTGACGGCGACACAGACAAATGTTATATTACTTTATATGACGAATAAAGATGTTTTTAAATGTGGAATAAAACACACGCTTACAGCATAAGATAGCTTCTGTTATCTCTGAGCACAATTTCACAGTAAAAACTAAAGCCGGAGGTCGGAGTAATTCAAATGGCCATCCATTGTTTACGAATGATTGGATAACTATATCTACATTATTGGCTAAAGCTAAAAACGCGTCAAATCTTTCCCAAATCGATCCTCGTAAAAATCTGCGTTTGATTGCTAGCGGAATATAGCTTCCGGTCAAATAGCTAGAATTTCAATACGAATAATAGGTTACTAAATTGAGTTGGATGAGACAGTGAAGTTATTGTTACTACTTGTATTATTATGAATTCTAAAGCGCGCCCATTTCAAAAATACAAATAATCAATATTTTTAGTTCAACAAAACAGGAGAAGAGATTCTTCCCTCTAAAGTTACTCGTATCATATAGACGATATGTAGTAGAATAGAAACAGGTTTGTGGCTGCATTTAAGTTAATTAGAACACCCATAACAACACCTACATGTGACTTTTCTCAGACTACATCATGATACGCGATAGCGATAGTTTGTAATTTTACGAAGTTCACCCTAGAGCGCGTCATTTGACGGTGCTCCATATGACTCTATTATTATCAAATAAAAATAGTTGGAACTACTGCTATTATGTCGTCTCGGTGGTAGTTCGAGCATATAATCTCGTTTCGAAGTTTATGAAAGGAAGAAGCTCTCTCGGCTCGAGTTTAGTCGGCGCTTCTTAGACTAGTAGTCCGGGCGCGTACTCATTTCGAGGAACGCCATAGCGTGAACTGCATGTCAGGCGTCGGGATTTCAGGAGCAAATTTGAGGTGAACTGGTTGACTGCTTGCGCAGGTGAAGAATAGGATGTGGCCCTTCGAGGGTGAGCGATGCCTAAAATGACGTTGACTCCGAAATATACATCTGTACAGTGGTGGTGCAGGGTGGGAAGTTAAGCCATACGTGTATTAGCCGACAGTACAAATCGCTTTATTTCGTCGTGGCCACACCCCGTGGTCCACTTGTGGGTTTGGTTCGGACTCGTAACGGTCCGTCATCGCCCAAGAACACAGAGCAGGAAACGAGTGGCTATTAGTTAGATTGCCGCTTATCGTTAGGTACACCCAATAAACGGTCTCTTAAATCACACACGCAGGGTCGCTAGACGCTGGCCACCGACGACATTATCGCACAAATGTCAGGACGTTGTCTACGATCTGAATAACGTCCGCTTAATTGTTGATTTGTCAGTGTTGATCGTGCGAAACGCCCGTATCATAGGCGTAACCGCCAATCGATATTCGAGTTTTCTGTCGATTTAGGCGCAACGGTAGGACAATTGACTATGCCGAGAAGTTTGCCTACCTGTATAGATTTCACCCTACCAGAAACATGCTAACCAAGACAGTTCTTTAATGGCAACCATGTCGTCTGTAACAACCCATGGCGTCCGATTATTTACAATCTCGAGGAGCTGGTCGATACCAGCGATTATAGCTACGAGCTCGGGGCTAGAGTCATGCAAACAGAATTTGTCGACAAGAGGACGCGTCTGAACGAAGTTTCGGATGGCCCGGGCGATATCAGACCCATAACTGCAATTTGGATCCACTTTAATCTCATGCGCGTAAGCAGACACTTCAAGGCTCTTTTCGTCAGCGAGATAGTTTGCAAGATGGATGCAGTCAGTACGTTCGTGCGTTGAAATAAAGAACCTTCTTGGAAGGTTAAACGCTCGGTCTTTCGGTATCGAAAGCGCATGACCCGGGGAATTTTGGCGACTAACAACGGAACAGATTGATGAGCGCGAACATACTTTTGTCCCACAGTACACGGATTGCAAGTAGCCCACCATTATAGGCGATGCAAGCTATCGCGCCCTGACCAGTGGTAATGAATGGGTAATGGATGCTGTTGCTGCTGCCATAGCCGAAACGGTTCTAGGCTGCAGGCGATGGAGTGTCAGGCTGACTAGGCGTAGAGCGATCGGCACGCTTGCATAGTTGTCACGGAACTGTCACGCCTCGACACTGAATTCTTTCGGCATGTTGCTGACCAAGCTGTGCACTGCGCATCGTTTCTGCTGTTTGAGTATTTACGCACCGCTGCTCATAATCGTGCCCGTTGCTACACTGTGATATTTTCTGATACGATTCTTTAGCGGAAAAGCATTATTGTTTTCCTCTATGATAAATTTGCGTTCTACATAAAGTGGTTGATTATGCGGAGATCAATTCCGCTGATCAACTATTCGTGATGGGTCCCGTTAAATCGATGGGTTGAGTCTCGGTGTCATGATGCATCTTTCTGATTGTCCGTGTCTGCGTCCCTCCGCATCTCCTGAATAAATGATAACCTCTCACGATGTTCGGCACTTCGACGCAAACAACTAATTAAGGCTCTTCTGCCTGCCCATTGGTTCCTTGCTGTGGATCGATAGGAGTTTGATGACAGGTTATTTGCACATTCCACGTTATATAGCTGATCGTACTATCCTTAGATTTGCGAAAAAGAGGAATGCTTCATGGTACCACTGGTCACAATTTAGTTTCAAGCAACGACAAATCGATTCCGAGGCTCTTTCCTGTTCGATTGGCGGTTTGCTTGTAATGCGCCAAGGTTGAACGCTTTTGTAGTAATCCTTATAACAAATACCTGCTAGAACCCCAGTTTAGCTTCTCTTTAACCTCGACTCTGCTGCAGATGTCGTGGATCCAGTAGATGCAGTGTAACCCTGTAGCTCGTGTCGTTAGCGTCGAATGGTTACATCAGCGCCTTAAGGACCCATCAAAGCTGAGGTCCGAGGCTGTCGGCCGCCGTTCCGCCCATGCGTTGACTCAGATTGTTTTCAACAAACTTCAGCTAATAGACAACCAACGTCGGTGGCAATACAACAGTGAAAGAAAAGGGCATCGCGGCTGTTGGCTCGACGCGGACGATGAATATGATCGTTCGACTGTGTGTATTTGCCGTTAGTTACACAGTGTCCTGACAGTCTGAAGCCGACGTGCTTTCCGTAGGCAATTGAATAACATGTGCTTCGCTTAGCTTCTTTTCCTCGTCACGCATGGATTCTTACGGTCGTGTTCTTTTATACTTTCCTTTAAGATATCCAACCCGTTACGATTTGGGGTGACGTGGGACCAGAACAGGCTTATTTTTCGTTCCGGTATTCTCTCCATGCAACACGTTATAGCTAATATCATTTGGAAACTCCTCAATCGTTTATGACATGGCTGTTATAGGTGTTCGATGACCATCTTATGCGCTTGGAAGCTCGAGAAATATTGGTTAGGCTATACTTGACAGGCAAGAAACGTTTCTCTATATAGCATTCGAATGACGAAATAGTGAAGTGTCTGGTGATCACTGATGCGCGCTTACAAGATTACTAGGTTATTGAAGCATGTGACCTAACCTAACCTAACCCATGAGATCATTCAGATGGGACCGAGTTGCTAAGTTACTCACACAAGATCACAAGGCTATAGGCACGAAATTTACGTTTCACTCTGTAGAGTTTACTGTTTTAGGGGTGTAGCAGCTCTTCGCCAATGGTATGGAATGGTAGAGTTCGTCTTCCAAGTTCCTTCCAAGTCTTCCTTTTTACCTAGCGTCTTACGTACTAACTGCTTTTACGTTTATCCATTATGCCTTTCACTTCGTACTCGAATTTAGCGAGATCAAAACCCAAGTACGGTTCAGACTCGTTTCGGAATTGACTCTGGGAAATTTGTTATGTAGATAGCTCAATAGTATCGATAGCAGCTGAACTAGCTCTCTGGCATCCACTGACAGAATGTTAAATCTAGGTCACGCCAGTATCTTGACATTGTTAGTCTTAGAGGTACTGGATAGCCATGCTAATGGAGCTAATTGAAACTGAAAATAAATAAAGTTTTTTAGTTGGCAGATCGTGACAAACTACGCTGAGTCTCGTAGGAATCTGTTTATTTTTAACAAAACGAATACCAAACCTGATTGCTTGCAAAACATAGTTTCCATGGAACGTTTATAATTTTATCAGAAAGGTATTTAAAAACGTACTATACAATAATCTAATGCCATGTACAATACGACAAGACGGTACAGTTATTACTAGTATTTGTATAACTATTCATCTAACTACATTATATACAACTAAAACTCAGTATCTGTTTGTTTGCTTGTCTATCCAACCCAAATATACCCCTTGAAGTGATCGGTCTGGGCAGTGATTCTTAGGGGGTCGCTAGAGTTTTGTCTTGGGAAGAGCTGTACGTAAGATTGAACCGATTAAATTTTATATTTTTTCGGGAAAAGTTTGCTTCTTGCAGACGAATATATACATAGAAACCAATCGAAAGTCTTCGACGACCAAATCAGCCAAAACAATCTATATAAAAATCTCTATTTTTAGGCTAAATTGAGGGGGTTTCTGCCTAACGCCAATCGTTAGCTTTTGACAAACTGAGTAAACAATTAAGTATATCTAAAATAAATAATTTGGCATTAAAATGGTGAAAACCTTACCTATCGAGGTATCAGTTTTGCCGACGTCATACTGTGAAATGTTTCTCGAGCTACCTTTTAGTGCTTTTCTTAAGCGACTTTATGATAAGTATTAATTGGGATTTACAGCGGCTGATATAATGAACATTTGGGATGAACAAGTTTTTTGGAAAATAATTTTCGAAAACAGATACCAGCTCATAGGGAATAAATATTTCTACGATTAGCCATCGGAAGACTTCGACGAACTAAATAAAAAAATCTTTTCTAATTGAAATTCCAAAAAAAAAAAAAAATCCGAAAAGAAAAAAGCCAAAAATCGTCACATTGATGACGCTGTGATAACCATTTTTTACGTATAAGCCTATGTAAGAGATAGATAGATAGCAGTCAAGAGCTCTAGATAAACTGAATCAAAGTGTTTATACACTTAATTTTCAATTGTCGGGTGAATGAAAGGATAAATCTGGGGAAGTTGGTGTTATCGGTTTGCCTATATAATAGTGGGGTAGAAATGGGTTATTTAAGCGAACTTCTAATAAATGCTAAACGGAAAACTAAAGTGCTCGATTCTAAATAAATAAAAAAAAACATAGCTCTAGTTCGTTGTCAACGAAAAAAAATGTTATAAAAACATAATTTTTTCCAATATAATAATAATACAAAGGCGTTCTGGTTTTTGTACGCCCTGAGAACGAAATCAATACGCCAATTGGCACATATTAGATATTTTTTTTGTCTTCATTTAATATAGTATAACTATTTTATTGACGAAATAAAATTTAAAAAAAGGAGAAATCCCAGGAAGAGAGACAAAATATCAAACGAAACAAATAACATTTGTAAGAAATATTTATCAAATCCTTATTAAGTAAAATATATTATTGCTTATTGTAAAAAAAAAATGAAAAGAAGTTAAAATTCTTGGATGTTGGTGATGTCACGGGAGCAAAGTGATTGTAATTATTGTTATTAAAATTTTTAACCCTTAATAATATTTTGGGTACATAATCAATAGATTATGTACCCAAATTAGTAGCAAAATTTACCAAAAGTCGGCCGAAGGCCAACTCGATTCATGTACGTCCTTTAGAGGTAAAAACATAATTAGCTAACGCCAAACAATTTCTAATCACATCATACAAATGTACATAAAAAAGCCAACATCAACTCTAGAATGCGCTGAACCCCCTGGTTAGGACAATTTGAGGATATGACTGAAAACTGATAGCGGGTGAGACAGGACAGACCAACTGGAATAGGATAACTGTCGGTGTACATTTTATTATAGGTTGGGCATAATATCAGCACAGCAGATCCGGGGCGAAGCCTGCAGGCCCGTCTAGTAGATCTTGAAATTGTTTTATTTGACAAGTACATATAATCAATATCCTTGCTTCAAAAGAAACGAGAGGACATGAAGTTCCGTGGCCAATCAATTATAACTCGAATTCGCCCTTTGTGATAAAATGACGCTGTCGGCGTTGTACTAGCAGTATTAGACAAGACAATCTATAGCTATGTTCGTCTTTGCGTCTGCGAAATTAGATATGGCGTTTATATAGCGGCGGCGAGCTCACTGTCTGTTCAACTGCCCTGTGACATTCGATACGATTACTGCTATAAACTTGTTTAGCAGGAACTGTTGATTCTATGGAGATATAAACAAAAAACGAGAAAGCATCAGGTTTTTACAATCACTTCGAGAATATGGGTAAAGCTTCCACGTTCAACGTCAATAATTTTCCTATAAATGAATGGAAATGCTCATGGTTTAAAATTACAAACGACGCTACCCCGTTTTAGCTTTTAAACTTAAAACTTATTTAAAAAACGTAAAACTTCAACCGAAACAGCTTGGTTGTATGCTTACTTCGGAGGGAAGGCACAGTAAAAGGAGTTCAATTAATCCAGTCGAAACGAAAATTATGGGCTGAAACGGCGGCGGTCACGTCAGTATGGGCGAGACGTTAATCATTTAATAGTATTTTAAGTTAACAATATCTGTGACAACTTGAATAGAAAGCCATTAAATCTGTCGACAACGACCTTCGGAAATTCCCACGAAGAACTCTTAATGGAAACGCAATGGGAGGGACTGATATCTGCATTCAGTTGTAGCCACGCTTTGATTTTTTTGTGCCTGTTTTCCGCTGTTGCCCTTGATCGTCGACATGGGTCAATAGTTCCGTTCGCTTGTTCGTAGTACACAGTTGACAGACTACTAAGGACTCTGCGCGTACAGGCACCACCAAAAAACGTGTTTAATACCAGGCAATATTTTTACGATGTTCACACCATTCGGTTAGTCCCACACGAGCTAATTAGAAACTCTGAAGAAGAAGATGACCGTAACACCAATAATTGCGTATAAATAGTTCGCTACATGACCTAATGGGCCTGTCAATGGATAGCGGCTAACATGCTGCCAATTCGAAATACCCTTTGCGTCCACTCTCAACTGGGGGTCGCTTGGCGCCATATTTTGGCGAAACTAATCGACAACTTTCCTCTGCGGATCTTCTTAATATCCATGTTTAATTCATCCTATACCCAATGTACATGTAGTTGCGAGTAGTTAGCCACAAAACGATACTATTAGAAAATAAAGATTTCGCAACTTAATCTAGATGGATTTTTATTTCGAGTTGTTATCCAATATATATCCCATCGTATCCATTTGTTTGCTATTACGTAGTGTTTTTCTCATTCATGTTGCCTTTATGCCTCTCGCTCGGGGCATATCCTTCATATCTTCATTATCGTCATCAGCAGTCGTCAATCAATTAGTTATTAGCTTGCTTGCTTTCTTTCTTTCTTTCTTCATCGATCATCGAGTACGATCAATCAGTTTGATAGCGATGACCCATCCATCAAGCAATTAACATCTCTCAATAGCACACATGCATCCATCAGCCGTCCGTCCTTCTGTTTTTCATGCATCATTATCAATATTTCTCAGTATCACTGCACGCGTGTCACCGTAGTAGCAGTAACTGTGACGTCCTTGTTTGTCTACTTTCGTCATGTTCACCGTCATTCTTGGCTCGAAGCACGTCTTTGTCGCCTTTCCGCCCCTTATCTGCACTGCATTATCAGCCTGTCCCAGTTTTCTATTGTCATTCCCTTACCATCATCGCGTTTTTTGTATCTCATTACTGCTGTCATAAATCAGTCAGTGAGTCATCATTGTTTCAGGTGGTGGCGCTATCGTCACTAGACAATCACACGTATTATGCCATAGCATAGATGTATTAGCAAAGCAACACAAACGAAGGCGAAATGCTTTACAATCAGTAGTATTAATAATTTCATAACAGTGTAACTCGATTTTACCTTGTCAGCCTTCCTGGACGTCATCAGGCGTCGATGTCCTGTTTTCGGTTTTCCTTAGTCACTTATATAATTAGTGTCACTTTATCATACTCTTTGTTCTTTGCCTCCTGTTATAGTGAATTGTTTTTGTTGCTTTGTTTTATTCCACTCGGAACAACTAACTCATATACGTAGCAGTAATAACGGTGATGACTAATAACATTACTAGTATGATTTTTTTCTTTTTATCTATTCAGCTACATAGCTACTATAGGTTTGTGTTTCTGTAAACGCTCTCTTCTTGTTGTCATAGTAATTGGCTGTTAATAAGATTTTTGCGTGATGTATATATATATATATATATATATATACACATATATATATCGGATAATTTCACATCCACATATTTTATACGCATCTGCTTTGTGTATTTCGTCTAATTTGTCCTACTGTGCCTTTTGATTTTCACTCTGCATTGCCATCTGTGAAACCGCTCTCTACCTCTGTATATAGATCCATTAGGTTTCGGCTAATGAACCTTATACTTGACGTTTTCTTGTTATTCTATCGGCGTACACTCAATGTGTAGCTTCGTCGCTAGCCCGTCATTGTAATACTAAATCATTTCTATTATAGCATTATTACTTGTGATAGGGTCCTTCCTATATATATATATATATATATATATATATATATATATATATATATATACATATTGCAATGCGGTAACGTCCATTCTGCATATCTGTAGACCGCCGTTGTAGACGCATCGCGTGGCCTGCCAGTCTTTTTCCATTTGTCCTTAGTGCGCCTTATGAATCGCATAGTTGGTATTATCTGTTACTATTATAGTATAAATAGCGCTAATAAGTATAATAGTTGTAAATAAGAACCTTCTTGTATATTTAATCAACTGTATCCGATCTTTGACGTTGTACAAATATAGTGTTCCCTTCAAATTACTCAGACATTAATAATACAGGAATTTCACGAGTGGATACAAGCTAGTCGGTCATAGTTCTTCTACCGTCAGCACTGCAACGGTAACCGTTGTGCAATGAGCTCTAAGTAAGGTCTGACCTACCGAACGGTGACATCTGATTCAAAGAGATCGGATGGATGAATTTGAGTTGATCTGTCATATATTTGACGTACTAGAATATTGTCGCTTCGGATTTTCATAGCTCTATTGCAATACGTTGTTTAACACGATCGCATAAGAGAGTAAGTATTGTACAGTTCATAACCCTTTTTTCAACAATATTCCTGTTACAATACAGCATTAGGGGAAAGTTTCTAAAATATATGCTAGCGTGTTTTCCTCGACGTGCCTGATCGCCCACCTGATTCGTTCTCCTACAGTTGTCAAGGGACCACTAAGCATGCAATATGCTACGTATAACAAACCGATTTGCTCTGAAACCAAAAAAATCGTCTGCTAACAGCTTCCATTCTGATACACGGCCATTAACGATCTATCTGCAATATGTATTACGGGTGGTAGTCTGTCCGATCGACTCTCTTCGACCAACGTATATGTATTTGGCGTCAGCGAAAAACTCGCGTGATTCACGTGCTGTCATGTTACCTCTGTCGATGTCCGACTAATCTCACACACACATTGTATAATAACTTGCAGCCCGGCAAGTGAAAACATGGAAACACAGGCCAAAGGCCGACTTTAGCCTAAATGGGAAAACCCCGCGGAGTTACATTTGTCAGTGTACTATTTATGGTAGCTTAGTGTTCTCTGTGCTGTCGTTATCATCCCTTTTTTTAGGAATACAATCTCCTTATTATATAAACAGTTACAATTGTATTCATGATTAAGTCACCTGTTCGCCTCCTTCCTTTGCCTCGTTTTGCCTAGGCAACTTCTGCCACCTGTATTGGCATTTTCATCATAATCATCATCGTCGTCGTCGTCGTCATACAGATGCGTAATAATGCTAACCTATTCCTTCATATTATCTATGTAATTCTGCAGCATTGGTACACAAGAAACCAATTGATTTCCGCCCTTCCATTTCCACAGTCACGGCTGTTTTATATCCAGGCTAGCGGATTGAAAACACTCCCATATTTTGGTGGGCTTTAGCTATTGCTGGTGGATGTTTTCATCTTATTGTCTTCACTTGTGATACGCACCGCCTGCCAGTTCTGTTGATATTTTTTTTGGCGTGCATAATAAACCTGGGTAAATTTGGGCCGGGCCTCTGTCTGCTTTGGCTGCACCTCAAATGCTTTGCAAAAAAATCTTTCCAACGACATTTCAGCTTGTTTTTGAGAAACATTGAATTCCGGCAAGAAGAGATTTGGGCAAAAGGCACCAAATACGAAAATTCCTTTTTATGACTGTGAATAGGTCTCGTCCAACTGTATCGACCGACTTAGTGTGTCTGCGCTTGTCCTGTCTTTTAGGTCGATCTGAGAGGTCTGTCTGAACGCGACCTGTGCTCAACACTGTGCGACATGGCAACAAGTCCCATAGCTCTTCCACCTTTAAAGAATTCCTCCTACTTTCCGTTATCTAAACTTATTCTTCTTCTTTTCTTCGTTCTTACTTCTCACGTGAACTACTATTACGATCTGTTTCTATGTGTGGTGTTCCCGTGCACGTTTAGCGGCAACGTATTTTATATCTTAGTAGAAACATTATTGGCGGAGGAAAGGTGTACTGATGTCAGAACGTGTACACTTTAAATATCGCCCAATGGAGGCATGGAAATATTACTAGAATAATGTCTATATGGATCCTCCACTCTTTGCCAAATTTATCGCCTTTTACCTCGGCGACTGGCTGAAATTTTTCTCGATTTTTCCGTTCGCTGTTTAAATGCCGCTTGATAGACCCATCGATTGCCTCCACATCGTATAATGCATATTC
>NW_019212939.1:25948-27922 GCF_002532875.2 Varroa jacobsoni | reverse complement strand
GAGTTTCACATCTTCTAAACTTTTCCACGTAAGGGTTTAATAACTTCTGTAAACCTGGACAGCATGGAATTATTTTATAATTACCACATGGCGAATATATAGACTCTGTTTGCGTTGGCGTCAGCAAGTATATAAAACGTAAATTCGTTTATATCTAACGATGTACTGTTGAAACGATTATTTCAGGAGTTAGCTGAAATTACATTAGACCCTCCTCCAAATTGCAGCGCGGGCCCAAAGGCAGATAACCTGTATGAATGGGTCTCTACTATCCTTGGGCCTCCTGGTATGTTTAATTGTGGAGCGGTATAAGCACAAAAGCGCCATATGTTTATTGCCGCTTGTTGCTATCACAAATTTGAATACATGTGTTCGCAAATGCCACGTTTATAAGTGCTCATTCAGGAACACGTTATATACAATACGTCCATTGGTTGGATGGTTGACCTAACCGTCATCATAAACTAGCAACGGTTAGGTTAACTATTCAATATCGTTTTAATAATAGTACGGTGCACTAATGTCTGAAAGAAAGTGAATTTTAAGTCCAGGAAAATTTATTATATAATAAATTGAAAAATACAATTTCACGCGAACTCAAGAATCCCTACAGTCTTCCTGTGTTGTTTCACGCAAGTCTATAGAAAATGTGACATTTAGAAGGCGTAAGATTTAACTAAAACATGTTAAGGTGAGGGTCTTTTCATAGACGCAGAGGGTAAATTCATAAGTTTGGTTTTTATGGCAAAATAAAATACAGTTCAAAATTGCACGGCGAGGCTGTAAACCTTTACACGGTTGCTGTTTTTAAATAATTAATTTTTCGATGACAGAGGGTACTTTTTCGATTTGCGAGCAATTACTAAACAGTAATAGTGATTAATAAGAACTCAGCACTGCTTCTTGTTTGATTTCGTCTACATTCCAGGTTCAGTGTATGAAGGAGGATGTTTCTTTCTCGACATCCATTTCACACCTGAATATCCTTTTAAGCCACCGAAGGTATGTGCCAAAACAAGTTTGCTTTAATTTAATGAATGTTCATGTTCGGTCTAGAAAATTTAATTTTCGAAATCGAGGTATTATGGTTACGCGGAACAATACTTCTTTCTCTTGCATGTGTAATTTAATATACAAAACCAATTGTGAAACTAAAATGGACCTCTTTTAGGCTCAAGTTGAAACACTGGTAAGCACTTTGCAAGCAGGCCTTGGTGTGTGGAACACTACTGATCGGTTTACCGTGATGTGAGCCGAAGATTCAAAGTGCCTTGGGTTTGCGCTGTTATGATCTCCTAATTAAATACGCACTTGCAAATGCTAATCGTGCTATTGAGAGTGATGAAACATAATTGTAGCTGTCGAATGATACACTTTTGCAATGTTCATCTTTATGCCTAGTGTGAGCTAAAATTGGAATATTAGTTAGCTTACTAAAGAACCTTTTTTTTGTACTTCAAATAATATTATGCTAAATGCAATATTTCACAAAAAGTGTTTCCTGTTATTTTATATACCCTTATCAGTTATATTCAAAATGCCTCGTTTTCTAATCTAAAAGTTTTGAGAAGTCGACAAAAATCTAACTCATGTGCGTAACATGGTAAGGTCCTTTGTTACCGTTCCCTTTGTTTAACGTAATTAATAACATATTTTGACTTTAATGAATTTTCAGGTGACATTTCGAACACGTATTTATCATTGTAACATAAATTCACAAGGCGTTATCTGCCTAGATATACTTAAGGACAATTGGTCGCCAGCGCTCACAATTTCTAAGGTGCTACTCTCCATTTGTTCGCTTCTGACCGACTGCAATCCTGGTACGTGCCCTCCATATACTAGTTACTAAATGCAGTAACTCCATAAGTTCTCGCTTATATTGTAAGATTTTATGTCAATGGAATATAAAATTATAAGTTATTTACAATTTAATGATTTTTTCGTAACTCGAAATACGTACAAATAATATAT
>NW_019212939.1:0-25699 GCF_002532875.2 Varroa jacobsoni | reverse complement strand
ATCCTCTGGTTCCATATGGTGTTTTGCTGATTTGGCTTTCAGCTGACCCGTTAGTTGGCTCAATTGCCACCCAGTACATCCAGCATCGTGATGAACACGATAGAACTGCTCGTCTTTGGACTAAACGCTACGCTACCTAAGGCGTGAAACCTTAGGTAACGTCCGTCTCCGGTTTCTAAGTGCTCTACGAGATGTACGGCGCAAGCGGAAAGGCTATCGAGCCATGGCCGGGCAACGCAAAGTGATGGAAGGAAGAAGAACACATTGTAATGGATGAAAAATATCCACCGCATTCTGCGCATTCTGTGCATCAGTTGCTGATGATGGTATACATATATAACGAATCTGTACAGCTGACAACTAAGTTTGGCAACTTGCTTTCGAGTTTTAGGAAAAAGAACTTCGCCGTTCTAATGCTGATTGCCGACTGATGCTCGTGCTAGGCGAACGAGGTGTAGAAAGTTAGAGTGGATGGGAAAAGGTAAGCTGAGGATGGGATAATAGAATGTGTATGTGTTATGAAACCGTGGTAATAGTAGTACCTTCCTCGTCTTGCTCTTTGAGCACTTCACGTCCAGCAATGAAAGATCAATTTTGGTTACGTAATAACCTACGGTTGAACGACAGGCTTATACAAAAAGTGTCTGACTGGGTAATATGAATGTAGCTCTTCAAAATAAGTGGAGGAACGAATCTTCTAGCAGTGGTGTGAAAGAAGTGTAATCAAATAGACAAATAACCGAAGGAGGCAGCCGTACACAAATTGTCCTCAAACTATATATAATGCGAGGGTAGGGGAATTAATGTAGAGGCATCGCCAGGATAGCAGTGGTCAATTATAATACATTATAATATAGTTAATCTTATTGGAGCTAGACAATTACTGCTGCTACTGTTACTAAAGGAAAGCAAGATGATTGTACCTACTAATGAATGAATAAATGGCTGCCTAATCATCATAAGTCAGTAATGACAATGATGTTGAGTGTGACTAGCGATTGATATACTTTTGCTAATAAGCTACTTGGTCAGGCAGAAAAGAAAGTAATCAGGATACGAAGAGGGCAACATAAGTAAGAACTGAATGAAACGAAAGAAGGAAACTAGAAAATCGGCGTCAGGGGAAGACATGCTTAGACAACAGTTTACGGTGGCACAAATAACTGATATCGATAAATAGACACGAAACGAGTACATATTGAGGACGACACAAAGACAGAGAAAGAAATCGAGGTATTATATCGTTGTTCTCGGTAAAGCCATGTAACATAACAGTAGCAGCAGAAGTCATAGTAAGGTGTATACCCATTATATATATATATATAATACATATATATATATATATTTCAAATCTACGCAGATATATACCTACGTTCGCAGCATATGAGAAAGAGTTGGTAGGAGAGGCAATGGAACTGTCAGGAAGCCTTGTACACTGAATAAATAAAATTACATACAAAAGGCTAAGAAAGAAAGAGCGAAAGTTAAAGCTAGAAAGTGACTAAGCGTGCATAATGTCAAATAAACGAGTAGAGCGAAGCTTTACGGGTGGGTAATACACAATAAGTGCCGAGGGAGTCCGGCAATTCGTCCTCTTGACCAACATACATACTCGTATATATGTGGTGGACATTTAGGATAGGCTTATATTAATAAAAAAGCAAACGGATCATTTATGATATAGGAGTACGAATAAGAACAGAGTATAGCTGATCGGGGCATTTTAGCATGATAATAATCATGATGATGATAATTATATTGGGAATAATTACATATTCTCATTATGTAGCATAATACTATCAATCGTCATCAAGCAATGTGGAATTCAAAATAACGTCGGCGGTAATATTGACGAGATTGTGACAAATATAGTTATAAATTAAGGAAATCAGGCTGCAGGAAACTGAATGTAATATACAGAGAGGCGAGCAGTGAGTTCATAGTTCGTTGAAAATTCCAACAACATAAATAAATTCGAATAACAGGAATATTTATATTAAGCACATAATACCATGCAAATATTTCGTGTAGTTATGGCTTGGTCATTATGATCTTAATGAATTAATGTCACTAAATGCAAATAATAGCATATTTGAACTCACTGGACTTGAACACATTGTAAACAACAACAATAATTATAACAATAACCGTACATCGTGCTGCGCTGCTATTTGGTCGAAGTTGCGAGTGCAGGAACGAAAAACCACTAGAGCCTTTCCACATTGCGGTTTAACGTGATTATATATATTAAATGAATGCCGTTATTTTGGTGGCGCGCGTCTCAGTGAGAGATAGCACATAATAAGCCACTCATTGAAAATATTTGAAAATTTCGGAAAAAGTTTTGTAACAGTACGGCGTGCCGAAACGATATATAAGTAAGTAGCATGTTGTATATAGCGAATGGTGAAATAGAGAAGAAATGCTGAGAAAAATATAATATTCAACGAACACGAAACTAATGTAATAATCGAAGGACATGTTGGACGGACACTTAAACCTTAGCATCATTATGACACACTAGACAAGCCGAAAACATGGAGTCTTATTTATGATGCGGTGTCCGTGTGCGCATTGAATAAATGACGCAGGTCGCTTGTGCGTGAGTAAGGAACGTCTGTGGTTTATATATATATGTAACCATTAAAAATGGAAAGAGCACTTACCCGTCGATAGGTTTTACTGATAATGACGACGACAAAATAGAAAACGAAGTACTATTAAGCAACATGAAGCACAATGAAAATAACCTGAACAATATACATACGAAGCGCAGTCGCCATTATAGAAAGACAAACAGCAAGCGGTCCTTCCGTTTTAGCAGAACATCCCTAATTAATAATAAAAATAAACAAAATGGAAATTGCACCTATACCGTTGCAAGAAACATAAAAATAAGGCTTGAGAACCCATATGAGAGAAACGGTAATAACAACAAACATTTACTAGAGGAATTATAAAAAATAATTATATATTATAGAATGTAATTAATTGTAACTCGAGTATGTAGTTGCCCCGTGTACTTCACTGGGATGATGATAGAATCATGTACATTGCTCCTTATTACAACATAATTATCTTGATTAATAATGATAATAATGTCGATGCAACAAAATGAGACAATAAAGGATTATAATAAACACACTACCATGACAGTCAGAATAATCAATTTTTATTATCTATTTAATTACTTACGGTGAGGAAATATAAAATACTCGTGGCTCGTTACTAAATTTCATTTCTGATTCAACATCACTTTTGATTGGTAAACTGCTTGCACACTGTGAGTAAAAAAGAAAAACTGCAATGGCATCAAGATTTTTGTTGACACATAAGTTGATTAAAATACCCAGATTTTTTAAAAATTTTATCTGCTTAACGGATATTTTGTATATTACTGTTATTATTATTAAGAGTAACTATTATATAAGAGTATTATTGAAAGTAGGGAGTAAGAAGAGTATGCAGCTTAATGTCATTAACTTATTTAGGTAGGAAATGAGACTTAGACTGAGGTTGAAAAAACAGAATGAAGTAATGCATTTCACTACACAACATTTTTGCAAGTATGACTAGTACTACTGTGTCGAAAAAAAGCATCCAGAATTGAATTTGCAACTACTGCACGTGCCTCAATTATCCCAATCCTAGTTCTCTCCTTAGAAATAATCCTCGTCGAATTCAATGCGCATCTGCAACCGTTTTTCTAATCCTTCATTATAGAAGTACACATAATTCTTGCCCTTTTTTTTTGGGTTTGAACACCGGTCAGGCGGCCGACACGAGATTCTTCGGATGAAATGACTAACTCACCTGCGAGAATCTCCACGTAAGTTGTTTTTAGATTTTCAGCCGTGGCCGTTATGACAGGTTATCCAAGACGAGGGCTCTTCCTAGTGATCCTTCGTGTTCCTACCACCAGTAGACACGACACAAATTAATAGCCTAACTTCCAAAACCCTTATGCCACCTTGCGAGCTTCCTGCGAGTTTTCTGGAAAACCTACACATGACAAAAGTATACGTTCGAATGTTTCTAAATTTGGTTTATGGACAGCAATCAGGCCAGCGACTGTGATGCGACGAGTGCGGCTATGGGCTTAAAATCTGCAAAGCACGCTCAGTTTTGCAGATTCTGTTGTCACACATGTTCAGTTGTCACACATTGTAAAGATTGCAATTAGATGTGGTAGCAAATTAATGAAGGTGTTATACGAAGAACTTTGAAATTTTGATATTTAACTTTTGGTATAAAGCGATTCTAGGAATCAAATTTTGACTGGTAAATATTCCATACCCACAAAACTTTGAAAATCGGTTGAGTATACTCTAGAAGGAATGAGTTAAAAAGAAAGAACACCTGTTAACCCTGGAAGTTAACGCTTCGTAAGCACACTTTTGTCCCTCGAAGGCCAGAGCGCTAGGGAAATCCATTGAGGAATGGTGACATTCGGCAAAGAAGTTAAGTGAAAACACAGTACGTGAATGGTCTAAACATTTCAAGAACGGAAACTGGCCTGCTGAATACTATTGAGCATTTGACTAGATTCCGGGACTCGAAAGACAACATATTGTCGCAATTATGGAGGCTTTCACAAAAGAGTTGGGAGTCTTGTTAGCGAAAACTGGTATCCAACATGTAACGCGTCACAGAGTTAAAACTCAAGAGCGTGAAAATTAAGTAAACGGTGGATCTCCCGTGAACTGGTTTCAGGCAAGTGGAAAATTAAAAATATGTTAGTTGAGAAATAAGTGAAGGTGGAGAGTGACGGCGAATGCACATTAAGTTAATCTTTTTCTAGATTTTAACAGAAACGCTGTAGTTTTAATTAGATGAGAAACCGATAATACTAATATGTATATGTATAAAAGTGAGCTGTAGTTAAAAAAAGTTTCTTCGTCATAAAACAATTGATATAATGGGGGTACATTAAATGCTGTGAGGTTGTCAGATATGAGAAAGAATATTCAACAGAAAAAGAATAATGTAACAGCATAAAAACAATTGGTTGCTAAAGACAATTGTGTGTGTGTATAAATATAAATACACAAGTGCGAAGATTATCGAAGGTCTAAAAGAACCTTTCTTTAAAGCTCTTTAGAACGGCTTTTGTGACCTTCTCAATGTGCGATCTAACATGGAAAAAGATCGCATCACTTTGTTGCTTTAGCCTGCGTTAGGCCTCGTCGATCATCGTCATTAAACCATCGCCTCCACATGAACTGATTATACATACTATGCATGATTACGACTCATCGTAATTTGCATACAAAGTATATTTGATCAAAAAACGGAGAACGGACATTCAAGCGAATTTGGCTGCTCTACATTCAGGTAGAAAATCATCATTACTAAGAATATCATGATACTTTAAACATGATCTGAACCCCACTTCGTACTTAACCTAAATTTAGTAATGGATGTAACGTGGCTATGCTAGTATATACCCAGAGTTCGCAAATCTATTTACCTCTTTGGTATGAAAAAATATAATGCCCACGTAGCTTTTTTCAAAAAAATAAAATTGTTTAAAGTTTTGCTGACCGCGCGGATGCTACGACACGCAGACGTCGGAGTCGTTGCTTAACGCTATCAACGCTTATGTGGCGTATTCATGCAATGGAAGAACAATCCACGTCTTAAGCTCCACAATCTGTAATCAGTGAAGCGTCCTAGGATCTAGTCTAAGTCACCTCAGTTTTCAAATTAAGCAGAAATTTCCTACGAAAAAAAGCGCTACATAATGAAATTACCTTTCCCTCTTGATTAGGTCTGCCAAATTCACAGTTGAGCTCGTGAATCTTGCTATAACTAATTCCAAATATATCCTCCATCGAATATTTTGCCTCCAACTGAAAAATTTGGCGAAAAACTTAGCGAAAATTATATAGAAAAAAAGCTATTTTATTTTGACGGTGTACCCAGTCAAAGAAACTAACATATTTCATTGCACCGATGGCTGAAATAGAGTTGAATGAATTGTTACAGCATCGTACAGCGGCAATTGGTGAGGTAGAAATACGAAGCATTTTGAACGAAGCGTTCTTGGCCGAGTTTTACATTGAGGTTTGCCGTTTGTTCGCCGAGGGCGCCACCGTCTCAGCTCGAAGGCATGACGTCATACGTAAACAACTACTGCTCGGCTTCTGATTGGCTAGACTCTGTGACAGCGACCAATCAGAGATATCGACCGCTACAGGTCAGGCCGTTGCATCACACGCCTTAGCCAATGGATGAGCCTGGCTGTGATGCCAAGTAGCTGCTGAATAGACAGAATCAACAGCTGATCGCTGCTCAGCTCTCTGTTACAGTGACAGAACCAAGTCTAGATCCTCAGAACCTTCGCTTTGGAGCTTTAAGGAAACTGACCAGCCAGTAAGTACGATTTAGCCATTTTAATAGCAACATAATTGCAAAATACTACTGAGAAGGCCAAAAGAAACCAAATTAGTCTTGGCGTCCTTTTTGCCTATTCAGCTCATTAGAGAAAACGCGAGAGTGAGTGAGCAGTCGCCATTCAGAACCCGCTAGGCTTCAGGCGCTCGCGCTCGCAGAGCGTATGATTACACCTATAAACCTGAAAGGTATGGTCACTTGTCTATTATTTAATACATCGAAAAATTCTCTGAACGAAGGCGGGCTTAATAATCCAAAAGAATTTTCTATGCCACCACATGACTTGAACCAGCTGTAGTGCATGGCTTGTCTATGTTATATTTTGGTCCGTGTGAACATACTATGATATCGCTTCGAGTGGCTCAAGGTTCGTAACCTCTGGGCTTAGATGGTGAGACCCCTTTTATGCAGTAGGTTCTAGCAATTAATCGACTGATTTTCATGTTTTTGTCGCCAAAATCCATTTGCAAAAGATTTTCTGTTTTGTCCTTTTGTTTGACGGCGCGACGTGTTTTTCTTTCCGAAAGACCCAAATGCGCAGCGATGCGCAGTGTTGTTGTTCTTCAGGACAATCATAGAGGAGAGCTGACCCTGATTTTTTGCTCGGAGGTAGTGTCACCAGAAGCCGCAGAGAAGCCAGCAGTTAAACACCATTAATGGGCTAGAAAACAGTGCTAAGCTTCCTTCTCTAAACCGTCAGATATATTTTGTTGAAAGGATCCAAAAGTTTGTGCTTCAAGTTAGCAATAAATGTTCCGTAGGGAAACTGTTTCAAACGAAAAACGTTCACCGTTTTTCTACTTAATGTATATTAGCGCACCTAGTTGTTGCATTGCCGCTCTCTTATAATAGAAGGGTGGCATTTTTTTCATAAGAGTAGCGTTATTTATTTAAAGGTGGAATTCAAAAAGAAATTTTCCGTCGCCAAGTATTTGTGTACCAGTAGTCGCATATATGCGCAGACTTCATTCCAAATTTACCTTCCTTGCGTATTCGGAATGTTTTGCTCTACCAGCAACAGTATTACGAACGTGAGAAATTTGTGGGCGGCTTTAGCATTACGAATTGTAGGAACTAGTTTTGTTCATGGCGGGTAAACCTGACTTCTGTGTAGCAACATAAATGCAATGTAGTATGGTAGGAGAAAGCGTTTATTCCTTGGTGCTCGAATCAAGCTGATTCATGTTATTATCCTCGGAGAATTTGTCAAACATTATCCGGATTTCCAATGTTATGCTAAGACAATGTTCCAAACGCGATAATGATATGGTAGTAGTATGTATAGTTGTAACATTGCACGGAGTTGTGCTCGCTTAATATCTGGTTTACCGTACGGCAGTTCACTAAGTTACAGAAGCAAAACAGTGGTATCTGTTAAAGCTCAGACCTAAAGACAAATCTCTGGCCAGTGTATACGAAGAGCGTTTTGTTGACTCTGTTGTGCCGTTCGTTATCATCTTCATCATCACTGTCAATGAAATAATGACCAAAATCAGGTGAGTGCATCATGTTACTTTCGTTGCCGCCCACCTTCATATTTAATTCCCATTATATTAGAGCGCACAATAGCAGGACTTAGGGGCTCGCTTTGTTGCCGTTCCCTTGGCGACGTACCTAAGGGCGCTCCGTTTTGGTCGACTGTCGTGCAAGTGTTGCTGTGTTGGCATTCAAGCCAGCTTAGAGCCAATACGAGCCGAATACATGGGGACATCAGAGGATGAAACGAAACCCCGCTGAGGTCCCAGCCCGTCCGTCCAGGTGCGTCTATCAACTAACCAGCCACGAGTCACCAGTGCGAACAAACCAGTCACCCAGCCACCCATATACTACGAATGGAAGACACCGCTACTGCCGCTGTACATGTCGCAGGGACTATAGAAGCAGCACTAGGGCTGTTAATCGTATTGGTATTATGATATACCTACGACTAGTTTACCACCACCGCGTCCATCTGGCCGTAGAAGCTGCCAGTCTTAAGACGCTGCTGGCAGTGGCATCACGATTACTGCCGCTAGACGGACGCCGCAGACTGAGGAAGGCGGCAGTGGTGGCAATCAGTAAATGCCGTCTCTCTCGAACTTCTATCGGTGAGACACTTATTATATATATATCCCAAAAATTTATACAGGGTTTGAACGATCATAATTTCATTTTTTATTTGCATATGCTTAATATCGCAGGGAAATCTATATAAAATGTATAACTTTTCTTCCTATCGCGCATGTTCAAAATATTACCGTTCTTATGATAATGGCACTTCTCGAACGTGAAAGAGGTCTTTACACTGGTACTAACGATGAAACATTGATCCACAACTTTCAACAAACATTTCGTCTAATGCTGTGGCCCGTTTTTGTCAATTGCAGCTTTCAAGTCTTCTAGTGTTGTCGGTTTTCTGGTGTAGGCTGTTCAAGAAAGCAGGCAGGGCATTCTATAGGTCTTTTTTGTCCAGTCCACCTGCGTAAAATGTTCTTATGAAGATAGGCTCTTTACACCTATCAGAAATGAAATTTGTTATCTGCATCGTCTTCGTGGTACATCTTGCATGAGTCACTGTACAGCCAAAATAATGTAAACAGTGCACACATTTTTTGGGGCACCCTGGACATATTGTCATCCTGTGATAGGAACGGAACTACCGAGAGGTGATATTCGGCAGATGCCCCCTGTTAACTGTGTTGCGATGCGACAGCCGCGGCAACAGGCTTTGAGGCACCTGCACGTGTATGACGGCGACGGTGATGATGATGAAAGGAGGAGACAAAGAATATGATGATTGTGCCACCATTGCTGCAGGTGAAACCAATGAAAGGAAGACGGAGAGTCGATTGGGTTAGCGCAATGCAACAAGCTAAAGTTAAATCAGAGTCGTTTGGCCGCAGTCGTTGTGTCTTCAAACACGATTGGAGTCTAACATTGTCGTCGCTGTCGTGGTCGTCGTAGGGCAAAGGACTGCCAAGGCCCTAAAAGTAGAGGCAAGCATCTACGCCCACTCTTTTTCCGTCAAGCTGAGCGGCTTGTATTATCTTGAATAGGGCGAACAGAGGATAAACAAAAACAAAGGATGCACTTCAACAATCGTAGTCAACAAATGTCTATGAACAAAATAATCAAATTATTTAGAAACAATGTCAGTAAAGGAACTGTAATGTATTCCAAAGGAGTCACAAAAGGTTATAGAAAAAGAACAAGGAGATAAAGTTGCGTAACCGCAAAAATATAAATCTTCGACATTAGTTTATATTTTAAAACGACGCTGAGGAAGTTGGCCAGTTTTCGTTTTTGTTCGTTACCAAAGACCTCTCAGATTGACAGGAAACGCTCGCGCGCATTCGAATGAAAACAGTGACGAAAAATAAAAATGAGAATGTGTTGAAAACAATGTCTGTATGGGTTACAACCTTATCTCAAGGTTTTAAGGCAAGAAACGACGGAGCCATATTTGAACCAAACAGAGCGCGAAAGATAAATATGTGCAGTTAAAAATGTTTGTAGAGACTTGTCAGATACCCGTGATGAAAATTGTGCTCGTAATGATTTTGTATTTAGAGCAGCATACAGTTATAGTTTATAGGGTGCCATCACGTTTTGGAACATGATAAGACTCAAATGGAAGCTAGAGAACTCTGTGTTGAAGTCACTAGGGAATGAAGGAAGTTATTATACGAATCTTTATCCTTTTTGATTTATTCAATAAGGAGCTTTGTAAGGGCACTTGAATCAACAATGCTAGCTTGATCTCCACGTTGTGTCTGGTAATATCTGACAAGAGAATTGCTTGTTGATGTTGGTTTCTATTTGCGAATAGAAAGATGTCAGTTGTGGCGGGGGAGATAAAAAAAAACATTATATCTAATTTTCTTCATCCGTTAAAATTTATACGTATAATAATATATGTGTAGTGAATCTGTCTAGCGAGACGATTCTGCAATATGAACTCTCTGCTACGCTATGAACACCACTGCGTAAAAAAGAACTGAAAAAAGTCTTATAAAAGTGAGAGTAAACGTCGGCTGTTTGAATATCGCTGAACTGGTCTTCTTCATGTTTCAGCTTTGCATATTAGCCTCGATCACCTGGGCACCTTTGCTAGGCAAACGGCGCATTGCGATTCAATGCGTCCTCTTTTGGCAAAAGGGAAGTAGAAACAATCATAGAACAACTAACAGCAACTATAGTAATTTAATATATTACTGTGCATTTTCTAACTGGGACATGTGCTGGCCACTTGTAAAATTCACAGAAAGGGTGCACGTTTTTGCGATATTTTGACTCGATTATTGATAGAGTTAGTGTTTTTTTATAAGCGCATTTACATCTTCGAAAAACCTTGCTCATGCCTGCTTATATACAAAATATCTGCGGGCGTCATGGGCAGCAACCCTTCGATCTCTTCGACAGTTCAGACGTATTATAGACGACTCCGGAGAGAACGACCTCAATGAAAAAGTGTGAAACAAAAAAAAAAACCTAATTGAATATTGTGGTGTTTTGACATCACCCAACTGTGGCGTCAGTTTTCCCGCGAACGCAAACAGAATTGAGGTGTTTACTAATTTCGATAAGTTTTTGTCACCTTTGCGCGGAATTCACCATGACTAAACCGTGGCGATGGATTACGCTATGTCATTGAACTACGACGCCTTTGACCTATATATGTAGAACGTTTCGACTTTGCATTTTGCAGATTTCCATAGGCTATTGGGAGGGATCACCGAAATGGTTAATGTATATGCACGGGTTCGTTGTATTGAACTCAGAAGTCTGGTCCTTCGTATTTCAACAACAGTGTTACATTTAATAACATCTCACTGCACATTCAACCATGAGGGTCGTAGTCAAAATAGTGGGCTGTGCAGCTGGCATAAGGACACATGCAGCATTTGATCCTTCTACTTCTTTGAAGTAATCTGACCAGAAATTTTATGCCAAAATTTTTCATGGATTCACCAGGATATGTATCTTGTATATTAAGAATATAACTAAATCCAGTTGGTTAACGTGATGCTAATTAAATATAGTTTTAAAACTAATTTGTACGTATGGACACAATTACGTTATCGGTATATTAGATCAGATTGCTTATTGTCGGCAGTCACATTCGCGTATCCAAAATATAACTATATTGTCGTACTACGCAATTAAGCTTAGGTTTAGGACGGTCAAATAGAGAGTGCATCTCAAATAAAGAAAATGCGAATGTTTTTATGTTGTTTATGCTCCGTTTGATCAAACGTGCGTAATCGCGGCTCAGTTGTCTCTTTATGTACGGTATCTTGCAAAGGACTAATAGCTTTTTGCGATTTCATTGACCCATTGGAATAGAAACTACGACCATGAGGACATACAATCAACGAACAAAGTACATATATATATATATAATTTCATCACTACTAATAAAAATATACTGACATATGTATGAAATAACGCTTTCCCGGTAGGAAATAAGAATGGAGGTCATTTTATGAAAAACGTTTATCACAAAAATATTTTGACGGCATGTTTGATATAAATTTGCACGAGTGACGTACGATTTAATTTACGTCTGTTGCTATCCACTATTATTTCGCATACTTTTTTGTAACTTTCGCAAGTATTTGGCATAGGTGCAGAATAAGCATTTGCTTCTATATCATCATCTGTTAAATTTTGGCCATTGGTCTCTAACGATTGAAAACGTAATGAAACTTTTTTTTTGTATCATGAGATCACACCGGGCTCGTGAGGGCCTGTCAAGCGTGCTCACAATTGCGCCTTAGAAAATGATGACAGATCTTAGGAAATATGTTGGATGGGGAATTTCTTCCTCTGCGCAGACAAGTGAAACAGACTTAGAGGGATTGGATTAGCATCGCTACTATACTGTGTGGTAATCTCGGCCGCAAAAGCCTTCTCCAGGCTTGCTTGACGGCAGTCTTAGTGTTCTTCAGTCTGCTAACGACGCTAGCTGCGATTCTTTGCAGTACTACGCATTGCAGCGTCATTACGGTACGTTAATTCGCGTCCATCCGTCGACTGATAATTATCTGGCGGCGAAGTTGCTTTTGTATGGGAGTGCTAATCACTCGTACAAGTAAACCTCTTGATCAGGCGATAGTTGGAAGCCGCCAGTGCTATACGTGGTTGTTCTGTGATGTGTCCGTAATGGATACGCTGTAGTAGAAGTGATGAAATAGAATAAAGCTTATATTAGTTGAGATACTTTTTAGCGTATTATTATACTGTATAATCGTGCAATACAAAGAACTACTGAGCGTCAAATTGGCGCACTACCATTCGACTCGAACCCTCAAGGTAAGGTCCATCTTCAAATCTTGTCCAAAATCGTACTGCTTTGACATTTTTGTACAATTTCAAAGCTGTGCCAGATCGTTGGAATCGATGACGAAACAACGAAGTGGACTATGATAATGCGTGAACGAATCGTCGAGTGGCAAATGAGTTGTGTCTAATTGCGAGAGGTGCTTGTGGGATATGTACTGCTTGAATTAAAGGTGTCGCCATCAATCAGTAGGCTTGACTGATAGGGCAACTGTTGCTGGTAATATGCCGCTAGGCCGAGTCATCATCCACCTGTTCTTAAGTAGACCATCTATTAGAACCTACTGACGCGCGCCTTCTAACGATCCATCCAATTGGCAATTGCTTTGTTACGCGTATGATTTAGATGCTTTTCAAACAACACTAGACAATGGTAGTAAGTGTCTTATTATATTATTAACGCTCATCCAAAATAAGCATCCATGTATGTACACAATGCCGTGGCGTGGGTTTACGAATCGATATTTCGCCAATTGCACCACAGTGTACGAATAATCTTTTCGTTGTCCACCCTGCGTATGCCAGTGTACGGAACAGTGCTCTACCTCTTCACAATGGCAAAATCTACTGCCTGCAAATATGACGTTTAGGTGTATTCACCTAGCTAATGACGTAGTTCCTAAACAGGAAAACTGGAAATCATAAAAATCGTTCCGTCTCGCTCGGCTGTCAGCTGTTGAATAGTTCGATTGTGTTCTTATTGGCTGTTGTGTAATTGTTACTATTAAAAGGATATATTTATTTTCTTTAAGATTACTTGATTCTATTGCCGCTATTGTTCGCTGCCATAGCCATTTTAGGTGTAGTTATTCAGCTACTAGCTGGAAAATCGTGGGGAAAAAAACAGTTTCTATACCGACGTAGCACCGCAGTAGCGCACCGAGATACGACAATGACGATTGGCTTTTTTATATACACGTGGTATAGATACACCATATGGAGGCTTCGCTCCACGCCTGTTTTTCCACCGAGCACATTGTTTTACCTGTCCAAAAGTACGCGGCCAATTATGTCTATAACAGAGATAAGTTCGATCACGGGTTATCTGTCTTCTAGTAACCATGACCCGAGCGTATTTCCAAAGTTACGGTTAAAGGCAGTTTGTCGAGTGGCACAAGTTAAGCCCATTTGTTCAGGTAACCCAACTCCCATCATGTGACATATCAACGAGGACGATTCTGGTGGCCTCCTTGTTAGTGCTTGTTAACGGTAGTACAACGTTGTTTTCAAATCTAGAAAACTAGAACAGTTTAAATTAACATGACGTTCCATTGGAAAAAGCATATTTTTTTTTATCTAAGGGGTAAATATTTAGTCAGTCGGCTCCAACTTACTTGCACATCTTTTTAGAATCAAACTTTAGAGACCCAGAAAATGGGTCCAAGCCTACCACTTTAAGGAATCGTTCTAGGTGGAACAAAGAAGGAAGAATTTTAATAGGCTAGACAGATAGTACAAATCGGAACCAAGCTTCATGTCGCAAATGTGCTGCGTATTTCCGCGTTATTGATGTTATATTTCTTGCTATTCGGTACCCTCGGAAAAACATATAAATATACTATTCGTAAAAATTGTGTGCATGTTTCTGTGTGATTGCACGGCAGAACGGCTGCTGCTTCTTCTAAGCAAGAACATTATGATTTCAGTTAGGTGTCAATCCTACTGTTTTCCTAGCGGTTATGATGACGCTGCTGCGTCTGCAAGTGCGCCTGTGTTATCGTATAGTCACAATAATCATTTGTCCTTATGTGTAGGACCTTGGAATTCTGGAACTTCTAGCTCCTTCTGTTGTTTCTCTCCTTCTCTGTTCGACTTCCGAAGGCGAACTGTCGTACGAAATTCACGTCCTATATAATAGTACTACTATTAAACCATTATAAAAAATTAAACTATTTCTTGCCTCTAGTGAAAGAAAGATGGCCATCGTTACAACGCCTCCTCTAGTTTACCCTTTTTTCAATTTAGTTAGATGTGTAATATAATAAGCAACGGAATATATTTCGTTGAGCGCGCTAACTGCTAGTCATCTTATTGTACGCCGTAACTACCATGGCAAATCTGTACCAACTGGAAACGTCTGGAGGTAAGTATGGTTCGATATAAGTATTTACTGCACCATCTTCAAAATGTGAGCCTCACAGCCTTTCAAAGGGTTATCACTGCCATAATCATAAAGACACCGCTGTTGCTGGTATTGACGACGACGAAGACGGCGATAATCATAGTGATATAATAACAATGTTAGCAGTTTCACGCGACGGAAATAGACACGGATGTTTTTATAAACAATATACCGTTCTATGGCTGTTAATACTCGTGCCTTAGTAATACTAACGATAAAGGAGGCGGGTTACTTAGCGAAACTGTTAAGTGACTGAATTAGCCTTTGATAAAAGGACGCAATCCACAAAGCAACGAGAGTAATACAGCAAGAACGGTTTAGTCCGACCTTGATTAAAGCAGCAAATGGACAGTTTCTTATTGGTGCTTCCCTTTTATATCTACAACTGAAACGGCATGTGCCGCTAATTCTTTTCAAAGAAAACAGGACGTCTCGTTTATAAACTTAAGCTTGTTTTTGATCCCGAGTTATGTATAATCTACTTGTAATGTACGTCTCAGTCAAAAAAAAACCATGATCAATAAGATATACAAGAAGGACATTTTAATGAGAAACAGACTTTTCCGGAAAACAATAGCAAAGCAGCGGAATATTTGGTCGGTTTATAAAGATATTTGTATAATGTAGATATAAATATTCTAGGTTTATTTTTAGGGTTGTATACGAGTGACGATAGAAGCGTGGATTTAAATTTTACTCTGAACAGAGGTCAAAGGTTGTATGTGTCCTAGCGTAATACATTTTCGAGCCTTTTTAGTCTGATCTTTGTTGTGGATCTTCCCTTTGTCTTATAGTAATCTTCCGTTGGGTTTTTTGGAAGGCCCATAGAAATTAGAAAAACTTTTTAAGTAATCTAGAAGATTTATAATTTTAATAGAAGTTCGCCTGACGTAAGGACATCACGAGCCCTCATTAGTGTTCAAGACATGAACCTCCCGTTCCTGCCAAACGTGGCTTTGTTCTAGAGGAAGCTGGCTCTATTTCGTGCTGAGAGGCGCCAATAGATATATGCTCGATGTGACAAAAAGCTTACTTCAACTCAATGTGTATTCTAAATTTTGAAAATTCATCCACTTTGGTGGCCGATATTCAGCGCCAGGATTTGTATCTAAAACATAACGATGGAACAAACACCTGTATACGTAATAAATAGTTAAGTTTCAAACAAATACATATCACTGATACGTTAAGCTCCACGCACATCTGTTTTAGTGAAGAATAGACTGACTGAGAAGATGCTCAACTACAGATCAGTTATTTGTTGTTTTTGCAAAGAATGACGTCATTAGTAAAACAGAAGTCCTACTTAACTATTATCTTGAACTTGATTAAAACTTAATACAAATACTTAAACTAAGGGTATTCACCTTTACTCGGTGGACCTGTTTGAATTAAAGAGGACTCTGTCAATCAACTATTCGATTTAAGCATCGTCTATATGGGCATCGTTTCAGAATTTGCTCTGCTACAACGTTCTTGAAGCGGCTTCGCTAACAAGCCTGTTGTTGTTGATCTGTACTGAGCGGTTTATACATTTTGTCTCGAAGATCAGTTCTGCTGAAACGCAAACTGCGGATACACACTACACCCTCTGACCGTCGTTGCTAGGAAGAAAGGCTCGGAAGGTCGCAACAAGGACTCATGTACGCGAAAACCACTACTTCCTTGGCGTAATAGAAGCAAGTCTAAGCTAATTGAAACCGACCAGGCTGTGTATCGTTGTCCTTTGGCCTCGACAAAGGCAATGCACAGAACTAGATATTATTAGTTAGTACGCGTATCCAAACTTTATGTAGTTGTGTTAGAGTGAGAGTAACTGTGGGTAGGATAGCGGTGATAAATTTGTATTATTATATTAACGTTACATAAACAACAGTAAAACAATCAACAATCAATGAAATTTTGCTTAGAAACGAGATGAATTCGTAATAAATTTTTGCTGTTCTCTAAAGCATGAGCGGGTATATGAAGCTCTATATTATTGGTTAAGATTCATTTACAATTTAAGATGACTGCCTCATCTTTTTCGTTTTTTGGTAAAAAGTAGAGTTGGTAATTCTTTTGAAAGGCCAAATACATGTGAGAACTCCTTAACTGCATGCACATTTCTCGGTACTGCGCGTATCGGTTTATTCGCCTCTGGCATCTGAGTTAGCGTCTTTGCCCTTTTTCTCAGCCTGTTGTCGTCCTCTACGGTTGCGTATCTGTGCATCTGCTTTCCCTTATCACCAGTAGAAGCGACGAAAGCAGCGGTAACTCTAATTCACCGGGTACATACAGCGCCTTACGAACTTTAGTGTGCGTGTGTGCACATATTTTTCTCACATCGAAAAGCCTGTAGAACTTCTCACAGCTGCGTTATAGAAAAAAAATAATGCAGTGCGAAAATTCACGCTGCTGCCATACAATGGAGGGGAACGGAGAACGTATGCTCAGCACGGTTGCGTAACTTCATTAGCACAAATTTATATAATTTATAATTACATAAGAGCTGGAAGGGGCGTAATTTATGTCGCCTATCATGGGGGCAGCCGTATCGCAATGAATAGCGGCCAAAAAATAAATCAGTCGATTTATCACGAAACAGTTGATTATTACCCAATTCAGTCAGCTGGCTCTCTAAAAGCGCTCGCAAGTGAAAGTCGGCGACATCCTTCTCCATATATATACAAAAAGCACTGAGACAGGCATCTTTAACAGTTGTTGTTAATGTGTTCTTATCGAGTAAACCAAATTAGTAATCATTCAAACTATCACAGATATAAATAGCTTGTTCGAGGTCAGCAGTTTTATTGCCGTTGACTTGTATGTAAGGTCGATCAGGCATTTCGGCGCTTTCGTAGATGCGATTCTCTGCATTCGTCCCCAAAAAGGCTACTTCTGAATGAACACAGTATGGCCTAGTTAGCGCAACTAGGCTTTCTAGCTGCCCTGATTAGGCATGGAGTACGTACATTAAAACGTACTAACTATGTCTGGCGCTTAGTATAACCGCTCCATCAGTAAAATGCCTTTAAAGATTTTTCTGTGCTACCATACTTTGTTAAGAAAATAGTGTATGCGGAGCATCATCGTCACACAATCGGACATCACCGCATCGATTGTTCGAAAAGCTTACTCACACCCATTTGATTCTTGCTCAGGTCTGTTTTTGATCGATCGAATGGTTGAACATGTCGCCATTGGTACTGCTCATGGCATCTGACGATGGCTTTATTTGCCCCTACGCTGTCGGATGTATGTTCAAGTCTCTAATGCCAGTAGACACTAGAGTGGCAAGATCTACTAACGCAATTGCCAAGTCTCGCCTGCCCTTCACATACACACGGGGAGAATCGCCGACCGCTAAACGAAGTCTCCTTCTGGAAGGTTGTCCTTTCATGAAGATATTGGAAAGGCGCCGAGCTGAAAAATATTTTGATGCATACGATTAAACCACAAGCCACAGTTTTTTTTGTTGTGTTCGCCTAACAGACTAAAACTAGATAGACACACAAGATTTCTTGCCAGAATTGCCGGCACCTTTTCTGTTTGAATAATCAAATTATCTCAGGGCTATGAATGAGTGTTTTGGTGAAATAATATATTATGAAATAATTAAGAACGGACTGAAGGTCATAAGAATAGTCCCGTTCAATTTTCTGTAATCCTTTAGCGGGTCTTCCTGTTTAACGGGTTACAACAGCGAGTGAAGTACTGTGTACAAAGTGCATTCACATGATTGAACGTCTGCGTCCGTTCCAAGTTGTAAATAATTTTCTTAAATTTATCTCAACATTAGTTAAACATAAGTTCAGGTGGATGCCTCTCTCTTAGCAGCTAATACACTGATCAAATGAGTATCGAGTGTCTTTGTGCGGCCAGTCAATGTCGTTGTCTTAGTTACCCGGGGCAAGGCTACTACATAAAGACCATTCTTATTCTTAGTTGTCTTGCCAAATCAAGCAGCAATAGTACCTTCTCGGTGTGCACTTACATTGTTGTCGCCATTGGAAGATGGACAATATTTTCATAGTCCACACCTGAACGGCAGCGGTAATAGCGTTAGGTCTTAATGCAACTGTGAAAAATACCTTTAGTTCGCGTGTCTGTCTGTATGTATGTTCGTTTGAGGAACACCGAGCAGTGCCTGTACGACATTAACATCCTGTTAAGATTACGACACCTTTTTACGAAAGTTAGATTTTAGACAATCAGCAATTTACACTGACGTAATTTCGAATAGCCATTATAACATCAAGCAAGGTTAAAAGTGACTGAGAACGAGACTAATTAGTTTCAGCAGGTTTTGTTGTTGGCGCTGTGGTCGATGCTAATAGGGCGGCATCAGCCGTACTTTGTGCTGGGTCGACATCGCTTTGCCCGGCCATATCGAGTCCTAGGACGTGCGGTTTAGCTCGAGCTCAGCAGCGTATGATTATAAACATTCTGTTCTAAGTAGGTAGTGTTGCTTTCGATGATATCTCGATCGCGGTAAATGCTCTGCTTCAAATACCTGCTGCAATGCAATGCAAGGGTTAGATTCGCAGCGCTAGAAGCATAAGCAATGTTGGTGAACAATCATCTACATGGCTATTTGATTGTCTCTATTAGGTCCGCTGGTGGCAGCACAGACAGCTTATCTGTTAAACAGTAAAGCTAGTTAAGTTGCATTTACTACTACCGATATCTCATTCATATTCTCGATGTGAGTCGCATATTTGCTTCTGAAGCACCAAACAATACTAAAAAGTTCTCATTTGTCATTATCTAGACATCGCTGATAGAGCGATTAAACATCCGTCGCTAATCTGTATGCCCACAGGCTCGGTAACTAAAGCGGGAACTACTTGCTCACTCGAGATACAGTAGATCAAGTGAGCAGGTAGGTAGCTCTACAGTACGCATAGGAAAAGATGGCCGGCTGCGCGAAATCGGTAGCACCAGACCTTAAAACGAAGCCATGTTGCCATTATGTGTAAAAGGACGGATACTGGTATGGCGGTTTACGTTGCTAACGCCTTTGCTATTCGAGCTGGCGTCGAGCCGTCTGTCACTTCATTCCGCAGTCTCTTCAAGTGAGAGTTAGGCAGCGACATTGAGTGAAAATACGGAGAGACCCAACTACCTACACGCAGTTGCATCGCGCGACATTAGTGCTGCTTATTTCATAAGTTGACTTCATCTGTCGGAAGCTGCTGCTGCTGGTAATGGCTGGCGTTGACCTTCTCATCCTCTTAAGAACGGTAGTGTGTGGCGCATTCTCACCAAAAAGACATCTTTCTCTCATTCGCGGACCCTCGCACGCTGCTGTGGAATTGCGGATGACAGCATTACAGTACTAAGGCCACTGCGGTGACGACTCGTCGTCAGGTTTACGGGAAGTCTACATTAACAAGTAGACGACTGGTTTTATCTCGATACAAACCAGTCAAATTGAGGTAGGAACAACTGTTAGTGTCTGTGAATCCAAGGACATTCATGTGCTCCTATGTTGCCATTGTAATGCAATATTCTAGACATTATGTTGTAAAATGCTATCGGTGTAATCAAAGAAAATTATCACCTTCGTTGTCCTTTTCAACTCCGGCCTGTGGCGTGTCAGACGAACTGTGACATTCGAAGGCAGTACACTCGAACAGAGCAACAGCGAAGGATGTAATGTACGGCGACCGTCGGTGTCCCGTGGTGCAATATTTTGACACCTACCATTTACTATGTCCTTTTTAAAGAAGCTTAGAGTAAATTGTTTTTATATTGTTGTCGGACTACTCTAAAAACTGCCAACTAGTACCTGTGGTAATTAGCCTAGTAATCATCGACAAATTCGATACATAGATAGTAAGTGTCGAGACATTAACAGGCGGTCCCTAACTGTAGCGTTTCAGAAAAAAATCATGGAACAATCAAATCTCATTTGAACATAAAGATAATTTTTTTCATTATTTAAAAATAACGATAATAAGCAATAATATCGATCCTATTATTAGCAGATGTATCTGGTTAGATATCTCAGATATTTTTGTTTATAATATGTTACGAGACTGCTTCTTATTTACAAAAATTGGAAAACCAATTGGCAATCAAGTAAACCGTGTGAACGGCGTCTGCGGATTTTCTGCCGAAGTTAATGATCAAGGATGCTTTATTACACGCTATTATTTTTTTGTGACATTTTGCTGCCGTCGACGGATCCGATATATGTGTAACGCATGTACTGTTCGTTGATTTAACCCAGATCAGCCTACCTGTCGAGATGCTGAGCAACCTAGCTTCGTACCTGATGGGCGGCGGTTCAGCGGTGCCTGCTGCTGCTGCTGCTGCTGGTGTTGGCGGCCCCTCCCCGACGCCCTCTACAGTGCCCACAGAAGTAGCGCAAGGTACGGTGATCGCCCTTCAAGAACTGCGGTGCACCGAAGAAGAGGACTGGCTTCTCGTTGATCCCGATGCCATCTCCAGTAACAATTGGTCCGGTCATAGCGGCCGCTGCTCGAAGGGAATAGCAAATGGTTGTTTCTCGGGCAGCATCGTTATGGAAGGAGGTCTGTTTTGCTTGAACTCGCCTTGATTTGTCTTTTGCAGCAATGATTAGATAGCAAAAAATATAGGACCTAAAATGGGACAGAAGGAAGGAAGCTGGTTCTTTGTCTCCCGCTGGTTTTTCCTGTCGCCTCTTTGTGATATTTTTGTGATCAGTCTTACATGAGTCACCACTTATGCCAAATTTCATATGTAAATTTCGTAGTAGTGCCCTTTTCTAGTACGTTTATTGTGAAATGTAACCGGGTTTGGTTGAAATTAAGCAGTCTTTGTTTGTGTTTATTGTTGGCACACATTCGGCTTCCGCGAACAGAGGTGCTATCCGGTAGTCAACGTGGCACTGCCCCAATCTCTATTAAGCGACGAAGTGGAAGTCGTTGCTGGCTGTCGTTCAATGAGACGAAAGGAGACGTGGCCAGAAACGAAGTGGATCACGCTGATGACGATCAAGGTGGTGCTAATCGAATCACAGGCCAAAACAGGAGCCGCAGCAGGGATAACTGCGATAGCAGTAGCAACATCAGCGGTAGTGGACAAGGCGGCCACCAAATGGAGCAGAGGGGCTGCAGCGGCAGCGGTGGCAACAGTGAAAGTGGAGAAGGAGGAAACCCGAAGGGCAGCGAGGACGACAGCGAGAATTGCGCGCCCTCTTCCGGATTGGAAGAAAGTTGGTACGTGGCGCCATCGGCATGCATAGCTCGCAGGTGAGCCATCCATGGATCTAGCTATTCTTAGTTCCTAGATTCTAAAACCACAAAACAAACGACAGGGACTGGTTACTAGGACGGCAGTCACGCCGCATGAAGCCATAGAACATACGTAAGAAAAAAAATAGGACTTTCACCAAGTAATTTGACCTGTCGTGGTCAAAAGGTATATATTTTCATTTCGCCTAACATATCAAGTTTTGCTTCGACCACAAATCTTTAGTTCCGATTTAGCTGCAAGAAAACGTCCAGCACTAATATTTTGTACTTGCAAAGCATCGAACGGCGCTATTACTTACTATATCAACAGCTGGAACATCCGTTATCGTTTACATGATCGGCGTACATTGTTGTAGGCCAGGATGCAAAATTTGAAATTTTACTGTGTTCTACAGAGTAGCTCTTTAGTAACCTCCTGGTCATGGTGAAATTGTATGGATGCAGTGCAGTACCTCTTCTTGCCCGGTGCATCAGTCCAACAATGCTTGGTCAACATTATAACGTGATGGCAATGATAATGTCGTGATTTCAGGCGACCCGTAAAACTGGCAACTTCTCCTCTCGAGAACTTGCTAATCGAGCATCCATCCATGAGCGTCTATCATCATTCGCTCTTAGAGGATGCCATGCAGTCACCGTCGATTTCTTCGAGCCCAGTAACGATTGAAAAAGCTGACGAAGACGACGAGCCATCCGTAGACGAGGAGATGGTGGAGATGGTGGGTCAAATGCGGCCCTGTGGTGGTAAACGGGCACGCCAACGAAGTCGTCGAAAGCAAGACTTCTTTGTCCCGTACACAGTGACTCCTACTATACCCCATCTAAAGAGCCAGAAGGTACAAAACTGCATTATAGATATAGGTAGATGGCATACGCAAATTAATGCCATTAACAAAGCAATATTATTATATTAGGGTGTCTAATGTTATTAACATTATTATCAATAGCGTTACTGTTCGCGCTCGAAGCAAATATTTGACCGAAAACAATGAAAAACAAAACGTTATATGTCTCATGATAATTTTTATCATTGCGTTAGTTCTTTCTTGCACACGTAACGGGATGTATCAGAGCTAAGTATGAATTTGTAAAAGCTGCATTACTCATGTGAATGCTGATGATGTGAAGATTAGTTCTTCTTTATTTCGTCTAGACTAAGTTATCCTTGACTCTCATGTATGGTCTGTATAGTTAACAGGATTGACTCTTTATTTCAAGACCATACGGTGAGTAAAGGGCTGTCTTGCTGTATGTCTTCGTAGGTTTCGCTCGAAGCAGCCATGTTGGGCGGTCGAGTTTCACAGAAGAAAGACAGAACGAACCGCACTCAGCTCGATCGTCTAAATAAGTGTCGAGCATCATCCGGTCAAAAGAAGTTGCGACGAAGTGACCGTCAGAATTCAAATAAAAATTCGTTTGCTAACAACAATCGTCGGTCGAGCTACCAAAGGATGTGCTAAGACGAACACATGTCTTCTGCTCTGCGACAGTCTAGTATTGGATTTCTTGGAAAACTTTATTCGACTGTACAGTTCTGCGGGCAGTTGTTGAATCGCAGTCAAAACAAACATTAGTCGCTCCCCGTAGCAGCGAATTGCTCACGTAGGTGCTCCGCACGACGTCCGACTAGCGTGAAGCGACTCACGAAAGGAATGAATCACACATATAGGCACGACGGCCGGCGCAAACGTTTTAGTTGTTCATCATTGCGTCGACTTACTAGCAGGAATCGACTGAACTACAGACAAAACAAAATTCTCATTTGTTGGAGATCGCATCTTTTAAGGTTGAGAAGCTAACGCCATCAGAGGCGATCCTAGCAAATGTAATGGACGGGGTGAAACTGGAGATCTTCTCACTTGGCACAAGGTTTCCGAGGCGAGAAATCGGTACGACAGAACGATTATAAGAACGGACGTGTGAGGCGTAGTATAACAACAATACCTCCAACTATAAGCTAAAGACATCGACCTTGAAGATTTAAAAACAACCGAAAGCTTCGAAATATAGAAGCTTCGAACGGCAACGACTGAGGCAAGTCGCGGATGCGAGCTAAGGGATTTGATGATTGTGCTCTTATGTCGGTCATGTGTTACCGATCATGTTTCAGTAAAAAAAAAACAAAAGAAAATCGATGTTGAAGTAAAAAAAACGCAAAATGAAGTTGATTAAGAAATCACTAAGGAACAGCGTACTAGCATTATGATGACAAAGATGATGATCACTGCTATTGTTAGTTGATTGAATTAAGGAATGAATCTTACAAAAAAAAAATAATGACGAGTAATTCATTATTATCGTAGTAGAACTATGAAAATGATTGATTAAAAGAACAATAGGATGAAGAATAATGAGTAGAGTTTAAGGGTTAAAATGTCCGATGGTGGTAAATGGGGCAGGGGGTCGTTTTCGTGTAAACTGCCATTACTCGAGCAATGTTTAGATTTAATTAGAGCTGTGAATGAGACAAGCAAATGAGTAGAGCTTTTGATTCCTTTAAAACTTGTTATCACCCTCTTTGCTACTGAAAATGACAACGAAGAACAGGAAAACGCTCCGTGATAGGCCATTGGGTTATTGCGTGAGTTGTTTGCAATAACAACTGTTTGTCAGAGGGTCGGCAAAAATGTGGACAGATGGGCTGATGACTCCTAACTACAACGGTGTCACCACTATCGTCATTTAAATAGTGATGACGATGATCACGAGGAAAATAAATTAATAATAATCCGAAAAGATAGTAAAAGCTATCGGTCAGACCGTATGCAAATAAATTAAAATGGGAAGCAGCAAAGGTCATATTGAGATACGAAACACAAAAGTAGCATAAAACTATGAACCTCACACAAAGATACAAAAAGGTTCGTCTTAAACAAACATGAAAAGAATTGTAACCGAAGCCGAAATGTGTGATTATCGATTCACAGATAATTACCAATTATAATTATTACAATGATATTATTTCTATCGTACACCGCGGCATCGGGTGCAGATATTAGAAGTTATATTCAGTCACTATCCGAACTTATTATTTAGTTTTATGTGATCGTAATTTCTCGATTCAAGTTCTTGGTAAGAGATTGAAAGGAAAAAAGCATATGACAATAATTTGATTTATTATTATAGATTAAAATAGTATATCTCTACATTAGAGTGGTGTACATTTGCTATCAGCAACTACTACAAGAGTCAACATAAACTTCATTTACTTTTAAACTATTTGTTCGCATCTATATTTTTTGTGACATGGAAATGTAGCTAAGTTTTCCATTAAAAAGTGGCACACCAATGATACATAGGCGGTAGTGCGGTTGGGGTTCGTAAAAACGAATCTATAGATATGAAAAAGTCGACGGAGCGACTTGATATCGCAAGAACCACAGACTCCAAAGAAAAAGCTCCCCGATTTTCCTAGAAATTCTCCGGAAATATTATACATAGCTATCTATATACAAATATATATATATTATACAAAATGGCAAATAAAAGTGTACATAATCTGTAAAATCTCTATGCAGTTGAAAAGCAGGCACCATAATCATTTACTGGTGAATAGATACAAAAAAATGTGATAAAAACTGTAAAAATGTCATAAAAACTCATAAAAACTACCGATGTCAATTAAAATGACTCT
>NW_019213271.1:96724-190528 GCF_002532875.2 Varroa jacobsoni | reverse complement strand
GGTGCACTGTCTTACAAGCGATATGTGGACAAACGTAGGAAAGGTTGTTGAATCCTATCCTGGCTTTTCGCTAAGGTCGTCTAGGTACAAGGCAGGCATTTAATGGCGTAAAAACGTAATGTTGTAACGATGCTGGTAAAGTTTGTCCGTCTAAGCAAGTTCAACTTCGCTAAGGTATTTAAATTAGAGTCTGAAGACGTCGCCTGAACCGACTGAAAGCAATGCCGATTCCCTCTTCAAGATCAACTAGCTAGATATTGTGAAACATTCTTCTCTTCGAGATGTTAGGAGCCTTTTACTCAGCAGTTAGTTCCCGATGCAAAGCCTTTTTTGCGGAATAGGGTGGGTTATTATTGCGGAATAGGCTGGGTTATTATTGTTGACCATTTTCCCAAAATAATTACTCAGCAGTTAGTTCCCGATGCAAAGCCTTTTTTGCGGAATAGGCTGGGTTATTATTGTTGATCATTTTCCCAAATATTAGGTTCTATCTACTTTTACTGCACATGTCTAGCGGAAACCGCAACGGTTATCTAACCTTTTGGCTCATTCTAGCTGCACTAGTTGGTGAAAACTCCATTGCCTTTACGGGGCAAGGGCTGTGCTGACCCTCTTCAAGCCGACTTTGTTCACAATGTGTATATAGCCCCCAAGAGACATATGGACGTAGGATATGTTGCTGGGCACGTTGCCTACCTAAATAAATAGTATACCATATTGAAGGGACGTAATTGTATACAATCATAAAGAACCAAGTTTGCTTTAAACCAGCATAGGCAACAAAACGAAATACAAAAAATACTCATTTTTCTCCATTTGCCCTAGCCTGTTTATCGTTGAGATGTCGTGCGCATGTAATAGGGCGTTTCTACGGCAACAAACGCACACTGCCCGCTGCAGCGATTGGTTACGACCCCAAATTTGCGGTATACTTCTACATCGATATTGCCGCCCTTGGCCTCTACTCATCTGCAATTAGACCATATTTTACTAAAGTTCTACTCATCTGCAATTAGACCATATTTTACTAAAGTATTGATCAAGCTAGCTTTATCACCCCCGAAGCCGACATTCAATTATGAATCTTGATATTCAATGGACTGGAGTTCCTTTTTTCTTAGGCCCATTCAACTGGATCAACGATTGAGGATTATACCTTGATAGGAGAATGATGGCCATATCTCTTGACTGGGCCTTGTCTTCACAGGTCCAGCGAGATTTAAACGGATATTCTTCAAGTTGCGATGCCTTGCGATCTTCCTCAAGATCTCTAAGGATAGTGGCAAAGTCGACAGCCGAACATGCTGAGAGAACGGAGGTCACGTCTTCTGGACCATCCCTTCTGACTGTCACTTCGCGGGTACATACATCACCCAGCACTACATTCTGTTGCCATAATTTTTTGCCAGCATCCACTTGAGTGGTAGTACGAAGGTGATCTATCTCGGATGCTGATGCCGGCCGGCGTTCACTGATTAGCTCGAAACTCTTGTCAGCACGAACGTGGGCTGTAGCTTCCAACAAAGTATTCTCACCTTTCGTACTGTTTTCGTCTTCAAAGCTAAGTAATTGTTGCTGTTCGTCAGAAATGGTCGATCGGGACCTTGACGGCGTTGATATGTCAATCTGAGCTTGTGGAGACATCATCTTGATTTCGCGCGACATTGCGAGCCCCAATGTAAACGAGTTCGTCCATTTTTTAAAAGTCTTTATTTCACTGCTGTTCGCGGGTTCCTCAGCTGTCCTTCTCAGAAATTTTAGCTCTTCTTCACTGGTGGCCCGGCGTCGCTCGACGTCCAACTCGATAAATTTACTGCTCCTAAGATTTGTCACAATTTCCATAATCTCAATATCACCGTGAGAGGATGATTCATCTTCGTATGACAGATAGTCGTAGCCTGTACCACCCGGTTCAGCAGGCTCTTTCATGATGGCTGTGATGGTGAGCTGTTGTCTGTTTGTTGTTGACAGCTACGAGTTTTAGCGAAGTCCCTTGTTTACCCAGCCTGAAATCACGGCCTTGCGTTTGCTCTGCATCCACCATCAACTTCGTTTTCAGCACGAACTGTTGGACGAAAATAGTATTTCGAGTGTTGAGTCCGAGGTTCATCAGACGACTGCCCTGCTCCCAGCATCGATCTGGAAATAGCCGAGCGAATTAGATCGTGTGTGCAACAAACACTAATTGTTGCTAGTAGCATTCGAAAGAATAATACCCGCTTTCCTTGAAGGAGACGTTTTACTGTGCCGGAGTGCCTTGCTTATCACCCATATTAGACTACTAAATAAAATGCACATAATTTAATTATTTTACCTTCGAAAATATAGGATTACACAAATTTTCCAGGTATAAATAGATAGGATGTGTACACCTTGCAGTGGTAATCCGTTAGTATTAATTACTTGCTTGAATTTTATGAATGGACCCTTATAAAATTTCGGTAAACGCCGATTTATAGAACAGAGCTCATATTTCGTTCCTACCCTTCTCTGGATACGGGCATCGTCCGATGTCTCCAACTGCCAGTTTAATCGACCGGCTAGTAGGACATAGCCATTAGTAATCGACAAAGGCCAAACCAATTTGTCGTTTATCTGTGCCCAAATGGTGCCTGTCTACTTTTACGCAAAGCAAGGATGGGTCTAATACTTCAACTATCTATTGTCATGTAATCATTGTCTCTGACGCATCGTATTTTGCTAAGAACTAAAATAAAAAATCAGAAATTCCTCGACGGGCCCAAACGAAGCGCGGGACCATTTGAGTGTGCTTTCAATTTATATCCTATACTTTTGATCGTGAGAGAAAATTTAGTAAACATAGGAGGACACACACTTTCGTCCGATACCTTTTCCAAGCTATAGTGCAGAAGACGGAGGGGACACGGAGCTTTTTCTGCGCCGATTTACTTCATCTTAGTATTGACATAATACGATCATTTTTTTTTTGCTAAACATATTTGATCGAAGGAAACATTTAACATATTACGGAACTATCTAGCTCACTATTTTGGGTATCCGAACATACGTGACTGGTCTGTGAACGAGTATATCTTTCGGAAAATAATTTCGACTAAGTATATAAACCGCTTTCAACACATCTAGTTATTGTTAATTAAATAGTGCATCACAACAGCTAAGGTGAGCGTCATGCGTGAGATATCATTTAGGACGCCATGATCTGGTTGAAAAATATAGGGAGACCAATACAATTTATTTAATCGTATTACTTGTTGTCAAAAGATTTCCATAAGTAGCTAGTATCACCAGAGGCTAGTTGATACGGCCATAATTTTTTGTATGTATATCATATATTTTTTTCCTTGACAATTCTGTTCTTTTACCTAGCCGCCATAAATTAAAGAAGAGATGACGACACTGCCAAAGAATAGTTGCAATGTTATATTTTTTTTACTTTATTATCTGATCATTTATATTTAATTGTAAAATATACTTGTCACTATTAGATCACTGTCCTCCTTTATTTTGGCTTCATACACCTTGTCGCCATCTCTTCGTAACTCTATCTCGCCCATTTTTTCCTTTCGCTATCCTATGTTACCACTTGAACATATAATCTCATATACCGATGAACAACGAGTGTGTACATCGGCAATCATTTCCACAGAACAGGATTTTTCCGTTAATTTTTTCTGTCACTCGGTTGCCCCTATCGTTATACCAATATACTCAACACCTTGCCTCTATTATCTATATTTTTGATGATATCGTGGTTAGTAATATTTAGAAGGAAACGAAAATCGGAACCATATTACAATATTGCTCACTTTCGACAGGTCATCTGTGGTGCCGTCTGCAAACAGACATTTGCCTGTTTAACATTAACATTATTTTTAGTTTTTTTTTTTGCATCTCTGATACTCAAATAGACGATTGTCGCCAACGTAGTATTTTTCTTCGATTAACGAGGTGTCCACTTTTTTTATAACCAAGACAGAAGTGTTGGCCCCGAATCGTATACGCTTTCGTTTTATCATCGACCAGTCTTTCAGTTAACCAGTATTTCTTATATATTTATATGTTTATTTAAGTAACCTTCTCCATTATGATTTCCATCCAGGTATTTCGAATTTTACATCCGGTGCTGCCATTAGACGCTCCATCATGCGGCTGGTTCCCAGCACGAAACGAAGTCTGTCCATGCCTAGATTCGAACACAGACCACCGTGTGTGTGTCCCCAAGATATTAGCAGGCCAACACGTTACCCACTAAGCTGTCAGGGGAACTTGCTACCTCAACCTATAGCGTCTTTTCTTGCCTTTGCATTTCTCTCTACGTCCTCCCCTAGTTTATTCGGACGCCTCAGCTCTCCCTCTTTGGCATCGCCATCCTTCTCCTTACGATAATACCATCCATATAACCAGCGTTACTGTCCTCTGTGTTAGCGTCCTTACTTTATCATTACATTATTGTTTTCATTATCAGTATATTTATGAGAATATGGATTTATATACAAATGCGACGCGGCACTCGGCAGGGCTGGCGATATTTTCATACAAGGCTGATAGAGACGTTTGAGTATGTCGTATGATACGCGTTATTGTTTTATAATATATAGCCCCTGGGAATACCAAATGGACTTTTTTGCGGATTAACTGTTTTAGTCTGTTCCGTATCTCGCTTCTCGTCTATTCCGGCAATCATTTGCCGATATGATAGCTTCAATTTGGTTTTCGTTAACGAAACGCCGAGTACGATCACGAAGCTCTGTTTTCAGTAATAGTGTTCTGTGAATATTGCGTGTCTGTGTTTCCGTGCCTCGTAAATTATGGAAAAAATGAAATGACAAAACATTACATAGAACCATATAGTGGAATAACAATGGAATGGATACGTATCAGCTGATAGCGCAGATGCGTTGACTACACCACGAACAGGCAAAGTCTGTCCGTCGCAAATGCTAGTAATACATGTAGTGTACATCTTAAATTTCCTCTACTGTCATAAATACTATCTTCGGTAAATGTACATCATCTTGTCTTATCGCTTTTTGTCTAGCAACGTTGTACCTTATTATGTTTATATAATAATGCTAATGAAATAGCTATAAGTAGTTTTTTTTTATATCTGTCTGAGGCTTTCGCGCAAGGATGTGTACAGAGATGCTTAACTATCCCGATGTGCCGCGTCACTTCTTCAAGCTTTCCATCATCACATGCAGAAAATAGAAACTTCACCAGTTGTAGAAACCTCCCTTTGTCTGTTCGTTGAAAATCAGAGGAAGATTGGGTCGGGCTTGCGGACGCGACCAGCAATGACAGATGGCGAAGAAGACTAATGCAATGACAAAAGAAAAATTGAGATCAGCTTATGATAATTGACCTCTGCGATCGAAGTGGCATATAGTGACATTTTCTAGTTTCGATTGGCGGAAACATTGGGCTAGTTAGGATTATATGCCTCGGCCTTTTCAGGTCTGGACCGCTTCCTCGATTTTGTCATATGGATAGATACGATTTATACGCATCTGTCATAAATAGAGCATTAGCGAGATATACAGTTAGACGGAGACGAAAACGCGAGCTAGACTTGACAAGTAAATTTGTGGCTTATCGAGCTTCGAGTAACTCGATCCATCATTTCCCGCTTGTAACTGTCCATTAATTAGATGCACGACTCATAAGTGTGCTGGTTACCCATGAGCGACTAAAGAGTGACAGTCCGATCTAACTGAGTGCGGCACATTACTTACTTGTAAGTTGGGTAACGTAATGTACGCATGACGTGAATATGCTCGACTATACACAATGGAGTGCTCTAGCTGTATGTTAAATGCTAACAGACGCAAAAGTACTCAGTTGAAATGAATGACCTCAGCCTGTTTTCACATTTGCCATCCGTATTGTCGTTATGGTTACGCTAAAGTTGATTATGGTATTTCTCAGCGAACTAAGGCTTCGAAAACCAGGTGTTACCTTCAAGCTAGTGATATATTAAGTTGGGGGCGGCTGTTGACGTTACCGGTATCATTGTGGACGTCGAATTTTTCGTTTTCCCTCCATCCACTTCGGCATCGTTGTTGCATTTCTACTGTAGCTTTTCAAAACTTTACGTAAGTGCTTCGATACTTTTTCCCGCTCGAATCTTCCGTTTCGTCTTTTTCGTTCTGCTTTTTTTCTTTCGATTTCGGCCTTAGCACGCTCATACGACTTTGTAATTATGTTTCGGAGGTCGGTTTTCACGCCCCGAAGTTTAGCTGATTCATCTGTCTCAGACGAGTCGAGGACTAATGTTTAGCCTAGTTCATTCGTACTGTTGGGCGTGCCTACTCATTGACGCGACCGGTTACCAATCGATGCGTCAGGTGCTGCGTTCACCATCACCTATCGCCGCCTCCATGTTGTCGTTGATGTATTTCCCCGGTTCGCACAAACTCCTTCATACGCTTACATATGGCGAAAAGATCATGATACTTAGACACTGGCTCTATACGGATAGGTAGCACTTCATATTACTATGCGGTGTTCTATATCCACTACATTGTGGATATATTATACGGACATTCAGCTATCGTTGGCCAAGCCAAAAACAGTAGATGGGCTACGTTGTCCTCAGCACCATTTCCATTATCATTATTATTATTATGGCGTAAGGCTGTGGCGTCTGTACGTATTATATCTGAAACGTATCTGGCATCGCATCGCATAGGGAAACGGGGGTTCTTTAAATAGGGGCTTTTGTGTACATATTCATGTTCGTTATTCGGTCTGGATTCTCTTACGTATGGCCTTGTCGACTTACGGCGTTTACCACATGATACTTATGGCTGGAAATCTATCTCGGGTGTGTATGTGTGTGTGAGCGTGTGTGCATATACGTGTGTACCCGAGGACATTTTGGTGGCACTCACATAATAACTTTTACCGTATTGAAGCAAAAATATGATATGAGCATTTGGCGGGAAGATTGACGTTAAGGCCAAAGACTCGGCATATGACTATAGATGCGATACAGCTCCATAGTATAATCATTATCAAGTGAGATTTAAAGTGCCAGTTCTTTATTCTTTTGTCATCGTATCGCCCCTGATGGCTACGGCCATTTCCTAGTTGAAACAACAATGAACACCATCCATCACAGGCCGACGGTGGTTTACTCGTTGCTCGCGATGACTGGCTGTCAACAGGGGCGATCCAAACACGCATACGCACGCACCTCCACGTACACACACATTTGGAGAAAGGGCAGGTTTCCAAAACACGATGGAGATTGAAGGGGGATAATGGAAAGAGTGAGGGCACAAAACGGGAGCTGTCTCCACTCCGCAGATTTTTCTAAACTGTGTTCCTCCGGCGTTTTAACGCAAAAAAACTATCGACCTGATATTCACGTAGGTGCAACGGAACCGTCATATTGATTCTAATCGCTGGTTATTTGCTTAGTTTTGGATTGCGACCGTTGCCGTTACAGCTGTATCATATAGTAGTAGGAGTGAATAAAGAAAGGAAGGCCGTCATTTTCTCAAATTGTCGTTACCTCCTATGTATAGCCTGTACCCTCAATATGGGTTCGTCTAGTTACAAGGGTCCAGAACTGTTCGGCCTACGATTATTATTATTATACCATTTTTAAGGTTAAGAAACTCAGCTATTTCTTTTCGTACAGTTATGCGATAGTTGATTTTGGTTACTCGTGATAAAATCGTAATGCGACGACATGGCGAGCGTATGCATCGTGTGGTGCGACGATGGTGGGTCATGACTGGCTCGTCAAATGGTCCCTTGTTCACGCGCCGGAGGAATAAAGAGAAGTATGAGTAATAGTTCATGAATGTAGACTGACGAATAAACGAGTAAACGAACTCATTGTGGCCACTGCGGTTCTCCTGGCGCTCCATTCGCCTTTTAGTACGCTTTTACTGGATGGATAGAGCTTGCCACTCCTTTTTGGTTGAATGCTAGCAGCCGCAAGCCATCATACTCTTGATTTTATTGATTGATACTATTATTATTGTTGATATTATTATCAGTTATTATTTTAGTACCTCCTCTTCGTATTTGTTGCAGTTTGAGTGACATCGACATCAGCGGTGATGATCGGTGGATGGTTGCTTGCTTTGCGCTACTCTGCTTGTAAGAACTTGGTTTGTTAGTTTTTTAGATAGGCAAAGTTATCAAACGGTCGGTTTTTCTTTGTTAATTCGTTAGCGTATTGTAGTTTTTAAATGTAATCGAAGACAGGTAGCCCGGGACGCAACACAAAGACTGCTATTGAGAAATCCTTGTCCAACACAGTTCTTGGTTTGGCCAAAGGTGTCTTGTCAGTAGTGTTCGAAATAGATAATCGTCATGTAGCCAGCGCCTTCCGGCGCGGCCTCAAGTAGCATTCTTAATGCCTTGGCCTGAGCATGTTAAGCTCATCAGTCAACTCAGAGTCCTTCAAGCTGCTGCCGGTTTTTCGGAGTAATCGGCGTGCGGCACGCCTCTGCAATAATTTAGAAAAAAAAACGACGACAGAAAAGCAAACATATTGACATGTTAGTATCCCTAAACGAATCTTAATATAACAAGAGCATTAGGTGAACCAAAAAACGTTTTGATAAAAAAAAATCACAACACCTAACTTTCTATCGAGTTGTAAGTATTCTACAAGTTGTCTGATCGAAACGAGATCATCGAACTGCGTGGAATGGTGCAAGAATGTTCTCTGCTTGGATCTACTGTGCTAACGCCTAATCCCCTCGAATGCATCAGGTGCATCTACGGACAGCAAATGTGTTTGAGTAAGCTGCGCTGTGGACAGGCAGATGATTCGAAGTGTTGTGTTTGCCTGCTGTTCTTCAATAACACTTCACTGAGTTTAAACTGTAGTCAACCATATGTTGCCTTTTTTCTTGGTCCGACCTGGCGCTTTGTTCCCTGCTAAGGCGCAATCGTTTCCTCCATTGTTAAAACACGCGTGGACAAATATGACCAAACAAATGTGTTTTCATTATCCTAGTAAACATATGAATTTAGCTACGGCGAATAATAAAATCAATTGCTGTAATTGTTTTTTTTATTATTTGAAGCTTCCTACAGGTGTCACTATTTTTTTCCGAACTGTCGGGCGAGCGATGTTAGCCGTTGGCTGTGGAACAACCCAGATCCTTACCATGCATGGCTCATTATCACAGGCCTCTCGTCCATATGGCAATCGCACCATTTCGGACCATATCGATGAAACACGCACTAGGAAATCGACAAGCCCTAATTCTATTTCGACGTTTTTTAAGCCATCAGACTTGCTGGGGTGTTGACTTTTCTACCTAGCGTCCCTGTAATAAGGACCGCTGGTCTTTTTCTCTTCATTGTCGGTCGCATCTCCTTTACATCATAAGAACGCTCTGACGTATGCATATCTGTACGTGAGGGTCAGGTCTTAAAAAAAACGAGATCTTCCTTGCCACGTTCCTATTCGGCTTCGTCCGTTGCCCGCCATATATTGCCCATCTCGATAACGTTGCTGGCGACAGCAACAGCAGCAGATGTTAGCGGCTGCCGCAGTCCCAAAAGATATGTGTCTGTCCTGGGAAGCCAACTACCCAACCAATTTAATAGTGGTTTGTTAGTTTGCCAGATCGTGCGTTCGTTCTCGGTCCCTCTTGGCTGATGCGTCTAATGCAGATGCCGTGCTATCACTGGCCACGAAGACTCGCCGATGATTTCATTTCACCGCGGAGTAGCTGGGTTGTTCCATCCAGCTGCTGGCATATTTAGCTACAGCCACAACGATAGCCGCACTGTCGTAGCTCTGTTAGAGCAGTGGCAGCGGGGAGCAGAAGGTAGTTATGGGACCGGCTGGTGCCGCCAAAGTTTCCACACCGCCCACGCACGTTTATGCTTCGTAGCGTTGCGGGCCCTCCCTCGCCTACTTCAACGCTCCTAGCATAACCAAATGCACACGGCCTAGAATCTCCTAGCTCTAGCTTCTGACGTGAGCGAAACAAGCGGGTTACTCGTCAAAGATGCATCTTATACTATTACTATAGCCACGACTGCTCTGCCCTATATCGTGGTGCTCATGCTACAACTAGATACGTTGAGCTTGGCCAGAACCCATATGGCGCAGCAGGCGGACCCTCCACCGCAGTAGCCATGCACTACGAACAAGCGCGCCCTCTGGCGGGCCCGCGAAGAAAAACCTCTCTGTCTGCAAGCAGCGGGAAGGGAAGCTTGCTTGATTAGAGGGCTAGTTCTCCTCTACATGGAGTTCACCTCTGACATTTAGGAAAAAATGCGCAGAAGCAATGCACCTACCGTGAAACCAGAGCGTTCTACAGAAACCGACTGAGAACGACTCGTTCAAGCAGTTTTTTGATATGCATTAGCACTAACTTAAGTCAAAGCAACGGTTCTCGCTTCGTAACCCATCCTCGTGGCTTCATTTTAACCTGACCACACACACCCGTTCTCGAAGTAAGCAGGCAGTGTTGAACGCTGATGTACGCAATACACAACAGTTATAAGCACACAGTGAGTAGTTGTAACCATGTCATATATATATATATATACATACATGTATATATATAGAGCGAGTGAAGAAGAGAGAAAGTCGTACTAGACGGGATTCAGCCGGTTGAGCTTGTAAGGATTTAGTACCATATACAATATGTAGCGAGTATGGCATCAACTCATTGAAAAATGTCTTCGACGCGAAATTTTGCGTTCGATGGCACTAAGGGAATAATAGTGCTTACTTTTGCTAGCAATAGCGCAATCGAGGGAGACCTTAACAGCGTCATCGTTATGTCGTATATTCATATGTGATTCATTATACTTCGAAAAAAGGCTCATCCTTATAGCTAGTAATACGAATCACAAAGAGCAGATATAGTAAGTTAAGGGCACAGGGTAGGCACGTTTTGTTAATTGCCCTCGTCCTAGGTAGGCACGCAAAACTGCTGTTATTGAGCGTAAACTAATGGAGTCTGGGCTATACTCCAACGTACTTAGCTAGGACTTTTTTAAATAGGACCACGGCAAGGAAAAAGGGGAGCAGGAGTCTGGGAAGGGCGATTTATTCATTAAGCGACAATAATCCACTGTGCTTCAGTATTCATTTTCCGTTTTCTCTCGTACCTTTTAGCTTTCTCCTGCATGAGCGGCCATGTTTTGATGAGCAACATTGATATTTGCGAATTTTCCCTGAAATTGAATCTAGCTACTGAGAGCTAACCGACTATTACTCTCGAATCATCACTCTTTTTATGCAACGGCTAATTTCAAAGGTAATGCGAAATCATTTTCAAAACAGAAGATTATCTATGTGTTCCCTGCAACCGTCAGGCAAGGAACGGCCGCCAAGTACGAGCTGATTATGACTAGTCAACATTTGCTAAAAACTACAGTGTCATCATCTAAACAATAACGATAACAATTACGGGATCTGCGACGTGCGGCTGATGGTAATGTTAAAAGTTGTTTCCGTAGCATTATCGTATAATGAACGAGCGTATAATGAATGTGTTACATTGAAAAGTTGCCCGAGTCGCGAGCAAATCAGCGAGAGCTTAGAGATAGTTTCCGACCCCTATGACCCTATGTTCATTCCAGATTAATGTGAGCCATGCATACGTACCCTTTCAATCGGCCGCTTGACCACGTAGTGCATGCACTGCATGGTGTTGGTAGTTTCCGCGGCGACACAAAAGTCAGACCTTGGCAACCGATGGAATTATCGTGTCTTCTTGCCTTGGCTGGCTTATCCTACTTTGCGTGTCCTAACCTTCTCTATGGATTGGAAGGGTAAGGCAGAGCGATTTTGTGTCAAAGGTTGCGGCGGAAAATGGAGAGTCGACGGTGGCGGCCGCAGCAGTGGCAGTCACTAGCCAGACTGGTGAGATTGTGTGGGTGGGTTATTTTTGGACTGATACACTCGTACGCTACGATTACTACTACTACGGTGACGGATCGAATCGGTAGCTGTTCCGCTCTCTCGCTTTCCCATCCCTCTGATCAAAAGCACGGACCAATGGCGGCCACGGTGGTGGTGGAAATGGCGGCAGCGGTGTTTGAGGCAAAGCAGCAAGAGCAGCACGAGCAGGATAACGAAAAATACAATACAAGTGGGCGACGGCACCCTCTGCTGTTGTCTATTTTTTCGGACACACACGCGTACACGCACACAAAGAAACACGCACAAAGTATTATTTCTTTCTCTTCCGGGGCTCGTCCACATGCACCCCAGTACTATCAATAAAGCCAGCAATGCAATGTTCGAACCTAGCTTGGCTCGGAAGTACTTGAAAAGTTGTCGTTATCAAACTGGAACGAGAACTGAGTGATGTTGTTCAATATTAATAAATCAGGGGAGCTTTTTCAAGAGGAATTCGAATTGTATAGGAGAAATTACAATTTTACCTTATTTTGTACTCAGCTACGGGTTTTTTTTTGCCAAAGGAACTTGACTGTTCTTTCAGTCATTTTGAAAGGCTTTTCTTCAAGTGAAAATTCAGTGAAACGTAATCACCATAATATTCTGGACTAATCACTAACGCTGATTCAATACGACTTTCAATGCGTGATTGAACGAACGATACTATCACCTGCCATGAGAATCTTTAAGATGTACGGCATCTAAAACTTCTTAAATTGCTTGGTTAGCCATGTTCTTTGAATATACTCTTACAAGTTCTGGGTAAAGCGAATTAGTCCTCATGTGTAACTTCATTCTGTCCGCCACCGCAACACCATACCGTTATGCGAATCAGGTTGAATCCAGTTGCATTAAGGTCCTGTGTCCCCTTTTTGACATCGGACTTCTCTCAGTGGCCGGTGCGATCCCGAACTATGTAGGTCATCCTTTCAACCACCCTGATCGGCTAATCCCTATGAAAAGGCCTGTCTGTAAAACTCCTTCGTTGGTCCCTTGTCGGTGCATGTTTGATCAACGAGGGAAGAGTTGTGGGCCTGCGAAAGAATCAGACCCGGTAGCTTCAGCAGATGTATCTGCAGCGCTTTCCGCCACGGCTCATCATATATACATGCTCATCCACTGAACGCCTGACGCCGGTACACGGCACTGCTGTCATTCGCAAATCAATGTAGATATGTATGCTTGCCTTCAATGGCACGTCTACTGGCGTGTAATGTGTATGGTATCTTTTAAATAATCCTAGAAACCCCCTATAGCCAGTCCCGATCGGACGTCGATATTGTACAGTACAGCCACAGCAGGAACGTATTTCGGCGAGAGCAGCAATGACTGCCGCCACTGGCGTGGTGGCTTTAGAAAAGCGTCGGGATCCTGCTCGCGAGCTAAAAATAGATGTTCGTCAGCAGGCATTCGTACACCCCCCATTGCTGGAACACACACCGCCACCTTTCCGTCAACGCGGGCGTTACCGACGTCCATCAACGTATATCTGCCGGTAGTCGATTGCGATGGTCGCAGCGGCCCGGCGAGAGCAGCAGCAGCGAAAAGCCCACGCAGTTGCCTCTACATAGTTCCACGTTCATTGAGGATAGTACTAGCGGCCTCAATGGAGGCTCGGTTTCCATTGGCCGTTTGGAATGACGTCACCGCTGACGCACGAAAGGCGGGACTTCAGCAAGATGGCAGCAGGCTAGGCACCAGGCGGGTCTGTCTTTACTGCTGCCGTCGGTCCTTGGCCGTCCTTGATGCAAGCCGCTACTGTCCTACACTATAAGGCAGGCAGTTTGGTGTCTTGTATTAGTTCTGAGACGGTGGCAATGCGTTGACTGTATGTTGTTCATTGCTAGACAGTCTCACGCACTGATGTGTGACGTCGCTGGCGAAGGTTGTATAGGTTGTGGTAACGGACGCTAAGGCCGAAATTGTGTGGGGGAAAAGAGGCAGTTGGGGGGATAGAAAAAGAAAAAGTTTTAGATGTTGGCTTTTCTTGGCAGACTGCCCGCAGCCAGGCTCGCTACCGTGCCGTTGTTAGAGACGGCGACTTAAGCTTAAGCGAATGACGGATTGCGGAATTACGACGAAGCGTCAATTTCGTCGTAGTTGTAGCTTCTCACCCGCGTAAGACCTTATGGAAAGAAAAACCGAGAAGGCAGAATCAGAAAGTTGAGTAGAGCTGGCTCCCATGTATTCTGTAAAAATCAGCCACAGCTTCAAGTTTAAGCAAGGCCCATCTGCGGGACGGCTGAGGATGTAGATTTACTAAACAGCTAACAAACGAACTACCTCACAGCGTTTGCTGTACCTTTATCACCGTTCAATAATAATAACGTAACCAAATTATATATATGCATGAGGAGTATATATTATATTGTACATGTATTTAATTTAGTTGGAACTTTGAAGGCCTGTTAGAGCAGTGCGGCATGTTGAGGTTGGTTTCCCTTAAATACTGAAGTATATCTTGGTAGAAACGAAGGGCAGATTACGTCTGCTAGTGGTCCTCTTTGCTCAGACAAATGACGTCCACGGATATATACGAGTGGCTCTAGGTATATTAGGGGGGGGGGGGGTCGTTGCGGTTGACCCTAAAGTAACTAGCATGCCTAGAAAGGACAGCAAACATTGCTCATCTGGTCAGTCAGTGACGTACCTAATCTCAGGGGTAAAGGGTGAGGCTGCCTGCTGGCCCAGACACGTCCAACAATTTTTTATATTTCTACGCTGTCATTTTAGGATTGTGTAATGCCACGAGCAACTAACAACAATCTTTCTTTTCTCTTTACTGTACCTATAATAAAAGCACAATATATAACAGTAGCGCGGTAATCGTACGGGCCTGCACACGATGAGTCATTCGATGTATCCTTTTAGTCTCTACATATTATACTATAGATTACATTATACAGAACCTGAGCCTGGTACGGGTAGAGCTAACTGGCCTAGATGATTTTTAACCCTTAGGCCCCGAAGCTAACTCGTCTTATTAGACTATTACAAGTAATGCTTTTACTTGTAACTTACTTTAAGCTATCGTACGGTGTGCGTGCAGAGTGCGTGAAGCCATCTCAAAGGTATTGATCGTAGCTTCAACAGCATGATCACAGGGACAACTATATCTTTCAACCGGAGCATATTGGGGTTTCGCCGGAAGTACAATACCATGCTTTCCGAATCAAAATGACGGAAAATTTCGCCAAAAATCCAAATAGGACCAATCATATCATTGTATTTTGTCCAAAGATGTTTGGCTTTGCTGTGCCATGACGTCACCATTGCGAAAAGACCCATTAGAAACGTCCGTTTATTCATCGATCGGGAAACTACTAAATACAATAGCAAGCGTATAGCAGTGAAAGATGCTTGCCGCAAAATAGGCAACCAAACGACTGCTTCGCAAATTGATACCAGACACAGGCAAGAATACAACATACTTTCTAGCAGTGAGATGAACCAAGGTAAATGGTCATAAAGCACGAGAGTGGTAAACCGAAAGAAAGGGTAAAAGCTAGCGGAAATAAATATGGCAAGGAGATCGGCATACGAAAACTGTGGTGATATTAACTCGCTCGGGGTGTAGCTCGCAGATCTCGAGCCTTCGAAAGATTTGCAAATCGCCGCCGTTCGAGACATCTGATAACTTGACGGTTAATCCGAGATCGCAAACGAGGTGGTACCCCATAAGATATCTGCCACTACTGCTCGTGCCATATTGCTTGCTAGATATAAGCAAAAGCCTGCTAGACAAGGACCACATAAGCAGTTAGCGACTCCTGTGGCGACTTATTTTTTTGCCTGTCCAGAAACGTTAGTATGGAAGTTGAATTTCTCCTCCAATCGAGTTGAGGCGTTGATCCCGAAGACCCTGTGCTCACTGCCTTATACATTGCACAAATGCTTATGCTCGTATAGTTTTTCTCAAACTATCTACTCAGTCGAAAATTGTCTTTTGACGTTTTATAGCTTGCGCTTTATATTTATGAAAGCCGGTAACATTAACGTACTTATATTTGGAAATTCATCTATGCTATTCTTATTTCAAGACTATTGTTTCATATTACAAAGTATAAATGTGGTACGGGTGTCTGATCGTCGGCTTGGATTTGTTCTGCTTTTCACGTGGAATAAGGATGCTCTGACGTAGTAACGTTCTCTGTTTCGCACAGCCGCTAGAAAAACTAGTGACGGAGGCAAGCAACGAGCAACGTTACTCCAAACAATGGCCTGCACTCAAGTACCTAAGAAGCTAGGAGGAACTTGAATGAGAGGCCAAACGAGCAGTGGCGGCCTTACTATTTAGAACTCTGGACTAGGGGACTGGTGAGGGGTTAAGCAGGGGAAGTGAGAAAAACGAGTAAGAGGCCCCGAGAAAGAGAGTACTTTTCAGTGTACATAATTCCAATGCGTAGAGCCGGCCAAGGAGTGATGCTCATTGGTCGTCGCTTCTCTTTGAAACTTTATTGAAGCGTTTATGAAAGTTTGAAAAACACCATAGCCCTTTAAAGCCGACACGGCACTTTAGCAACTTCCATCGCTCTGCTACGTCAAGCAGTATTTCAAGCGTAAGTTATTGCGATCAAGGTTTGTATATAACCCTTGACAGTAGCGATTTTATTTTCGACCAGCTATTCCCTTGTAGTAGTTCTTTGAGCACGCTATGACGTACGCCATCCACATCGGGTATAATTATGGCGATGCAAACTCGAGAGTAGTCCCAAAACGGGAACTTTTACGGTTATACGTACGTATAACCGTAAACCGTATAACTGACTGCTCGTTGGCGATTCAAGGAGTGATTTTTGAAAACCTCCATAAATATCACATTAATTAAGCCCATTCGACGCATTACCGTCGAAAGTAATCAATGTTGCCGTAGCAAGCTGCCTGTCGAAATTTAGTACGTAACGAAGGTCCGGTTTTATCAAAACATAGGTTAGGTTAGGTAGGCCGTTATTTCACATATCTAACGAATGCAAAACTGGTCTGAGGCGCTTTCGACAAAAGGGATAGTGTATAAACTTGCTAGTATGATGCCATCATTTTGTTGATTTCGTCAAATATGGTCGTCACTCTAGTGGCTACAGATGAAGCCTAACGGTGGGTCTATTTCTTCGCCTTTTCACACTCTGCCTGCATTGAGCCGCAATACTATTAATTATGTTCATCTAATGGGCTAATATTTCTGCTCAATTTATCGATATCATAATGTTATAGCGCTTCGTCACACGGACGCTTAGACATAACTGTCTGTAAAACCCCAGGATCTTCAAGATACTTTTAATCAGGCAATCGCATCAACAACTTCAGTAATGAGAAGACCGTCTATCAAAACAGAGTAAAATATTTCACGCCTTATGGCACTTTCCAGTCAGCATAATGGTTTAAATATCGCATTTGCAGAGGGACTGTGCTCATGGATTCACGCACTGCCTGAGTCTTCCGGAACATAAGGACTGAGGATCAACGGATAGACATCATCGAGCTATGATGATGGTAGTAACAAGGTCATTGGCCTATGTCGGATCACAGAATTTTCTGCTGTAAAAATGTCTCATCCGTCTCACTAAGTTGCTTGTTGGGTAAAAGCACTCATAGTATAGCAACCGGCTTGTAATGGACGTATCGGTGGTAAGTCGAAGTTGTCGCTCATCAATCTTTCATATGGATTTGAGAAATTTCTTATATCGAACAACAGTTCGTGTAGTTGCCACTGGAAAAGCTGCTCATGTGGATAAGACGCGAAGGGCGGCTATAAAAATAGAGGGCGCGCAACATCGAATTAACGTACAACAGAAACAGATAGGCACGCCACATAGAAAGTATTGTTATAACAAAACTGACAGAGTGAACCACGAAAAACAGGATATCGCTAAATATATATACATATATATTTAGTGCCATAACACTGTGTTCAGTTGTATATGAGCTGAACCGATTTAATAAATGAACACGTATAATAGTTTACCGTCAATGGTATCGGTGTTCTCGTGGTTCATAGAAAAGGACCGGTAAATCTAGTTAGCCTATGTTAGGCGGAATCGGGACTTTTCAGCAGTTGATTTTTCAAACGGGGTGCGGATAGCAAATAGACATAAACATAAACGGCTGCGAATAGTAAACAGAGGCGAAAACAGCACAAATATATATATATATATATATATATATATATATATATATATATATATTACCGCAATCAATTAAATTTATTAGGACATGTCTTAACTTTTCACACTTAAAAACCATCTTGTGTCCAGCTTCATTATTTTTACGACAATCGCATATAATATTTCGCATATATATATATACTGCCGAAACAACAAAATAAGCATTAGTTGTCTATTACTGCCTTATTGGTTCCCTTTACCCTTTACATCCTACCAAGATCTTCTAGAATTTTGCTGCTCCAGCTGCTGTTGTGTTTATTGTGAACACTGGAACAGAAATATCCGGACTTCTGAGCAGTAGCTTAGATCCTTATTGTGCTAGCGTTGCTACGTACTAGCAACTAGCATGATAAAAACCGTAAGCAACCCAGTCTCCCGGAAGTACACATCGCCCAACAGCCCTTTATTTACCAATACCTTTGCCCACTAGAAAACTCCGAGAGCTACAATAAGGGCAGCCCTAGAAATGTACTCTGCAGCGGCGCCGACTCGGAACAGGCCTGCGATTCTCTAGCCGTGTGATTCCTAAACAACCAGCTCGTCTACCAGCCTTAATCGGCCCAAGCCGATCGTAATTAACGGTCACACACGCACTACCGTCATACAGGACGTTGACGGGACACATACCGCTTCGTTGAGCACACCTTGGCAGGTAAGAGACTTCGTTCGTTGCTCTTGTCGCTGCGCTTTTCGGGGTTTGCGAGACATTGCGGCTTAGTGCCGCTTGTGTCGGTTGCTAGCTGCCAGATTGGCAACCGCCAGTTCGTCGTTCGCAAACCTATCTGTGGTACACTTACATGTCTGCTCATATCCGTTCACAGTAGATCCGAACATACATGAGCACAGACGAGCTCTCGAAGTTTGTCAGTCAAATCATCCGTCGTGTCTCCTGCCGAGCGCCCACCTTACCGTTCCTTTCACCCCGACTCGATCTAAAATATGAGCGTGGTCGCGGCGACTGCCGTGGCCTAAGCCCCAACGGTGGTATAAAACACTGTATATAGCTTAGCACAGCCGCCATTGCTTTGTTGAGCTATTATCAGCTGTGGCGGCGGAGATAACGATAGAAGATTCCCATGATACCGGTAGTCAGATAAACCTGTCTATCCTATCCAACCCGGTAAGTTCATGCCTGGTAGCAGTACTTGCCCTGATGCAATCGACAATTAAAAGCAAAAAGGAAGCGGAGCAAAGCTACTACGAGAGATGCGTCGGCTACTGGAACCAAAGGACAGCGAAAGATTTTGTCGCGCTTTTTTATACCTATTAGGTGGAAAGGATGACGTATCACAATTTTGCCCGGGCTAAGTAAGACGGGTATCCGGCCGATGTGCCATTCACTGGCCATCTGCTATACGAGAAATATACGTATTCGTCGGTCCATCCGTAGCAGAACACACTCACTAGTGTAATATTATACCATAATTCAATAGATGATCAATCTTTAACCCCGAAACGACGGTTACTCACAAACTCTATACATTTCTCTGTTTCGATATATCGTATATTCATGTATATATGATATGGCAAGCCATTTCTGATTGTAAATTGACGGCAAGGATGCTCCCGGACTAACCGAGAAGATCTGATCACCTCGAGCATTAGATGTTGCCCAAGGGTGCGCCACTGAATGTATTATCATAATCACCATCAGCATCTTATACTTGCGTAAATAATACGGCTACATACTGCTGTTAGCATAATTCACAGACTATTTTCTTCCTTCTATCCTTCGCCCTTTCTCCTCCTCGTCCCCGGATACGAAAAGTTCAATTGCCCACTCACCAGCTGTTGCACCTCGATGTCTTCCGGAGTCCACAGATCAGGCAGGGGCCGACGGGTCTCGCCAGCGGCCGCAGGTCGCAGCATAGCGTACTCCTTCTGACCATGCAATTTCGATGCCTTCGCTACCTTTTCCTCATTTTCTGCAGCGTTACGCGCTGGGGCAACCGTAGTGCTCGTGGTTGACGTGCTCGTGCTAACTGACATCGTCGTGCTTGCGCCCAGCGAACCGGCGTGCGCCTGCGCTGCAATAGCCGCCGGAACTGAGGGCTGCCGTTTAGCTGCCTTCTTTCTCAGATCCGATTTCTTCTGCACGTAGCTATTCATAAACTGACGCATGCTCTCCTTTTGCTGCTCGAGTCGTTCCTCATCAATAGGAGCGTCATAGCTGTTATCCGTTCCGTCGAAGTGCAGATGCGTCGTCGTCCATCAATTGCATTGTCGGCCATAAGTGCGGCAAAAGTGAGTGGAATTGATGCGGCGAGAAACAGTGGTGTGGAACAACGTTAGTAACGCCCAATGCAAAAGACTAAAAAAACAAATGGCAAAATAACTAATGCACTTTTTTTGGCCTAGTTCCTGCACTATTTTTCGCGCGGATCTGTTCTTAACTTATTCCCCCAAATCCCCTTACGTCATAACAAATGTGTCAGCGCATCCAGCCCGTCTACTATGAATAGATGATGCTACATTTGAGCCATAATATCCAGCAAGAGCTGATATGACTACATTCACTATGGCACTCCTAGTAAACTAGCGTAGCGACCAAAAACCGGCGACCGGACAAACGAATGCACCGAACCGAGCAATACAAGACATACGGATCCTATTCGTATTGACGCTATATTTGATCTTGACGGCCTACGTTTGTTGATGCAGGTAGCATATATAAGTGTACACATAAAAAAACATCTGTAAGCGGTATGATTCTATAGCAAACCTGTATATTGGTACCTTAAAATCTACCTACTTCCGAATGTTTGTATTGCATTCATTAGTTCATCGCTCGGTTGTATTTAAACGTTTATTCAGCAATGGAAGATAGCGCTTACCTTATTTGATTGATCATTAAAGCTAACTAATGATACCAGCATCTCGTGTGATCCCTAAACTGGCCGAAAGATACCTATGTGTGCTGAAGTCATCCTCGAAATCCCATTGATACTGACAGTCGACAAGTGATTTACTGACCATATAGCCCCCTCTTACCTACTCTTTTTGATGCTACTCCTACTTGGCAGTAGAAGCACTATAAATTCTTATACAGGTAGTTACTCAGTGGCTCGTGAACACTACCACGCGTTGTACCATCCATATGATATCCGACTAACCACTGCATCTTTCTATCTAATTATTAATATCTGACTAAATGCATCGATAAGTAAAGCTATATACCAACCTACCTATACATTTGCCCAGACCGAGTCTAACCTGTTGTATGGAGAGAACCACAGAACTACGTAAGCAGGACAAACTTGCACACCATCTACATACGCTGCGCATTATGATGATCACTTACAGCGTGCCGATGTCGAGCCATTGCTGATTGGCCAGCTGCTGGCCAATATCAGTGTTCTGTCCATCCTCATATTGCATTCCAAGGACTTCATCCTGAGGCTCGAAGATGGCGCCAATCGGTCGGCTAGGCTCGTAATCGTACTCTGCCGGCTCCGGTTCCTGGTCCTGCAGGCGGGCGTTTTTCAGCGCAAGGTAGAGTCGGTTGTAATCTGGTTTCGGGTACGGGACGTACGAGTTACGTTGCAGTCGGCCGTAGATCGCGCCCGGTTCGCCGAGCAGGCCCGTTGGCGTAGCTGCTGCCAGCCATGTAACCATACTTAGCACGACAAAATGTTTCATCTGAAAATCGAACATGGATCCGGCATCATATTTAAATCAATTCTCCACTTAGTTGTCGGCAAACCTAAACGGTGACCATCCGAACTCATTGCAGCATTAGAACGTCAGATTTTCGCGCTTTTTGTGTGTCTCGACTTTGTTAAATGTGTACACCCTGTAGAATGATACACATACAGGACTTGACACAGGATGCTGTATATCATCCACAGATGATGACGTCAGCAACGACGCCCTTTGTTATGGGCCTCAGCAGCTAGACAGGAAGCCAACGCCATACACTGAATTATCGTTACGTTGTCGTCGTACCTTTCTTCATGAGTGTCTAGTTGGAATTTTTACAATGCGTTCCAGGCAGAGCTCCATTAAACCGTCTGCCCACGCTCTCTGTTCCCCCTTCGCCTCGTGCCTCTTGCGACCTTCGTTGGTCGTGGCACGTTCCTATGTTCTCATGAGCTGTTGTTCTCTTTTCTGTTGTTTCGCTTGGCCGTATAGTCATAGCTAGAGAAATAGCTGTTTTTGCTAATAGCAACGATGACATTCTCGACCTGGGTCGATGTTTTAGCTAGTGTTCCTGCCTTCAGCTGCACTTGACTACAACAAATACCTCCGTGTAGTTTATGGGCGACGTAAAAGGCCTGGAAGGCAAAAACGCAGAGGAGACTTAAAGGACAGGAGATTATTGTACTTAAAGCTGAGTGGTAACTGTCTGCGGCATCCTGCTTGAGGGAAGAACCTTGTCGCCATATTCTGCCGTCCTAACATTCTTTACTGCGTTGATAGTGGGTTGCAAGTTCAACACTGAGCACGCCCTATAGAATTCCCACACACATTCCGAGCCTATGAAGCAAACTCGTCTATTTACTTATAATGGCAGCACAAGATTTCTTCAATGGCAAGCAGTGTCATTTCACCTTCTTGCTGCAGTTCTGCTCTTAACACAGGTACCTCTTTCCACCCATAACGTATTCACTAACTACTTGTCTATTAACTCCCAGATTGCCATACCTACGAAAGTCTAGAAAACTCCCATGGGTGCCATTTCATGAAAAAACTTCGGGCTCGCTTAAATTCTTGCTCTAACTAAATTAGGCGCAGTAAAGCAATGAAATCGGCCGAGTACTAGTTTAGCTGGACTTCGACGAGTCAAGTGTCCAGTCGCGATGTAGTCACCTTATGGCCAGCTTACGCACTCAGGGTTTGCGACGATGGTAATTAACGCCAATGACTGGTCAGCATATCCAATTCAGCGCAGAGCACTTTTAGTTGAAAGCTGAATTTATGTCTATTTTGAGTACGCTACTCTTAGACGACTGGAGGACACCATTTCACACTACCGCCAGAAGATACGTATAGCTTTTGAAGAAGGGTTATTTTGACTTGAAAACGGAGAGAGGAGAAACCCTATACAATTAATGGGAATGCAGATGGAGGCGATGCTACGGCCAACGAACTTCAATGGTATGGGTGCAAGAAGGGATTCTGAAAGCCATATCAACGTCAAAGCGGCAATAATAAAAAAACAGTAGAAAGGAGAAAGTGGTTTTTGTCTTTCTGTCTACGACAGGTCGCGAACCAAACTCACGCACAGCTACTTCTCGATACCGTTACACAGCGTAAACAAATTCCATCAGCCCCGGGGCTTACCCTTTGTTCGCAGCTTTTCCCCACAGAAAAATGCGATACTACAGTGCTTTTGAAGCACGAACACAACAGCTCTATTTTCCTACAGAAGATCTAGAACCGCAGCTCTAAAAACGACTGCCATATCATTGTATTACCATGGCACTCGTAATATACTTCATTGTACACTCAAACTTACTGGGTTTTTTCTATCGGGACATTCACTTATCGTCGGTAGCGTCTCACGTGCTTGCGATTTGTTGTTGTTTCTGTAAATAGAAACTCTGATAGCGGTCCAAATAAAGGTGACTGAAATACAATACAAAATCAGTACAATAACCAGATATATGTATACGAGCGTCGACTTGAAAGGCGTTGTTCGGGATGTTTTCCTTTACGGCTATTTCTCTCACTGCTGCTGCTACTGTGGACAGAGCTGCCAGTTCTATCCGATAGTAACCACTGGATTCTGCGAAATTCTGCGTTTACTGAAAGCCACAGATGGCTGAACACACTAGAAGCTTCGGGAGAAGAACTATCTGTATCCTACGAAAACTCTAGGACTTGTAGTTTTGCCAAAGGACGCCGTTGAATGATGGTTAGATAAGGGGCTAACAAACGGCCATGCAGTAACTGTTTTCGTAGTCTTTTTGTTATCTAATATGTTGTTATAGCTCATCGTACCGTAGAAATTCCTATGACGTTCCTATGCGCGGATAATGGACTCGTGCATTCCTTGACCTTTTAGTCGCCTGTTGCTTGCGTCTGTTAATCAGGCACAAAGCCTCACGGCAGCAAACAAGCGTCACCAACATTTTTACCTGCTTGTTTTTCGTTGGCAACAACGTAACATTGCCACGCCGGATGGTTTCACGGGAACAGTCAGGCCATCCGCTTGCACTAAATCTACCAAGTTAACGCCGTCATGGCCTGGTGTCAGCTTATTAGCTAACGGGCACAGAAACAAACAACCAATCAAGGCAGGCCTCTTGGCAATTTCAAGTGAAGCCCGAGACTACGATCGTGAAAACTGTAGGTCAAACTCCTGTAACAACGACAACCCGATGTTTCCCTATTGTAGAGCAGAAAGGTTAATCGTACAGGGTGTGACGTATCTTTGCGTCGAGACTAGGCAAACCGGCCTAATGGTACTGTTTTAGGTTGGCTCAAAGATACGGAACTGTCGCAAGGCTTAGCTGGCTTCGTGGTGTCAGTTTAGGGACGTGATGCCATTTAAAAGCTGTTCGAGCGCATTTTTTCAGCTATTTCTCTAGTTACGGAACTGTGTCGAAGGACAAAGCTGTATTTAACAGAAAAATAGCGGATGCCGACAGCTGTGTATACGTTTGGATAAGCACTTGCCTGTTTGTAACATTTGGCAGCGCCGCTAGTTGTCTGCTGCATAATCCTTCGCTAAAAAAATGAGGTTCGTTTTGATCAAATATCAATGGATTGTCGAAGAAAACCAACCAAACAAAGCGGTTAAAATGGCGGCGGGTTAAGACCAGCGTTGTGGATTATCTTCCTTGTCTCACGCTGATTCTCGCTACTTAGGCGTTTCCTTCGCCAATATACTTTTGCGTCTTCCCAGAGTATAAGTATTAACAGAGAACGATAAAATACGTAAGCATTTATATGTAGCATAGAAGATGGAGACTTACTTTCGAATAGTAGCTGGGGTGACAGTAGGGGCTTGCCGGGACAAAAAGCTAAAGGGCCGCTAGAGAGTAAGGTAAGCGTTGAGGCTGGTAGGATTTTCTGAACGGGAGGAGCCGCCAGCCGTCTGAAGTACTTCAAAGCTCTTTTCAAAGGTGAGTATGACAACAAAGGCTACCCAAACGATGTTTACGCTATGAAGTAGCAGAATTCAAGGGGGCAGCATTGATTAGCAGCTTATTTGGCACACAGATCACTACTTACTGTCAGCAATGCAAATTTAAAAAAGCGCACTCTCCATAAAAATTAATTTATTTCTAGAACTGCTTACAGATAGAGCTGCTGACGAAGTACATGGTTGTACTTAATTGCATCGCCAATGTGTCGATCACTACGGATGGCAGTCGCCAGCACCGTGATCCTTGTTAAACACAGGTTACGCGCTAAGGCAATGGAAAGAAAATTGTATGTATTACATAATCGGCCAGTTAGCTGACAGCATGTCCTGGACTATGAAAAAACGTAGGGACAGCGGCCAGACAGAATAGAATAGGGTAGTAGCAGTCTCAACGACAGTCGATACGCAACCGCTTGTTAACTACCTCAAATCAGGTTGACTGGTTTAGTCCAAGTTCAAGCTGTCAATGCCCGCAGGAACTCTAAAATGACGCCGTTGACGGTAGCTCATCAGTGCTCATTCGATTTTATCGGTGACCAGGGTCGAATCTTCCATATTTGTTAGGCGCTTGCAGGCAAATCAGTATTAGCTTCTGAAGTAATACCCCCCTTTTACAATTTGAAAAAGAATGCACGAACAAGGATCTATGAGAATCTGGACCTTCTATCATGGATAAGCAGCTGTTTTTGAAAGCGTCGCTAGCCATGTATGTGATAGTTCAAGCGCACGTTGAATAAAGTTAGAACTAACTTTGTTGTAACAGTACCTTCTGCCGGTACAACAACTCAAGGATAGCTTAGCCAGAGGCGTTGAATTAGAAATCTATCTGCGTCGTTGCATACATGAGTCCTCGCGAATTCTCGTTGGCATTCGTATGCTCCTAAGTATGAAAACAACTCTTCAGCCAAACTTCCCCAGTGATCGACGCCTACGAGAGCATTGAGATATATTTAACCAAGCCAATCGTACAGAGAAAAATAGGAAGACCGAATGAACGCTAAATTATAGATGGCTTGTGTTGAACGCACAAGATCCTTGATGAGCTGGACAGCTAAACAACAACAAATATACTAAGATTACATTTACCAATCCTCAGTCACTGGCCACGAATTGGTTTTGAAACCTCTTGGGAAAGAGGCACACGTTCGACAATAATTGAATAATCACTGCTATCGATAGTGGATTTTAAGCACCTGAGCTCAAGGACTGACGTTCATGGCGATAAAATTGACAGGGCACAAATGATGTAATGGGGTGATCCTCGCTTACACGTAGACAAGTACTTCTCACCTGTTTAAATGCATGGAAATTATTATTTTTTGTGTTATGCGATAAGGGTTTTTTACTTTTTCCAAAACGAAACCGATCTGGAACAACGATGGCTTCGGCTAGTGAAATTGCTCAGGCTGTTTGAACTATAATATAAAATCACTCGACCCAAAATGGTTAAAACAAGGTTATGAGCGTAAATTTCTGACATGCCTCAGACTTTAATTTATAGTATCTATTTACAATATATTACGTACCGTGTTAGAATAAGCGAATTGATTGTACTCTGAGGTTTGTGTCACACCAGGCGACACCAACAAACTTATTGTTGTTCGAGGTACCGTTAAGAACAGGTAAGGTTGTCACCAATCCTTTTCAGCAGTTTTCACAGTTTCAATACACACACGTGAGCCGGAAAGCTTCACGAGCTGTTCGGATGAAGCACTTCTGTCCAGAGCGGATAACGCGTGCTGGGCTGTGTCCAAGACCTCGATCCACTTGTTGCTTACTATACGCGCCTCTGCGGGTCGCCTTTAAGCGGTGGCCTCTGGGTCGTTGTGGTTGACCGTAACAGCTCCGATGGAAGAGTGAAGGGTTGAGATCTTGAGGCCGCTATTTAGGAGATATCTGACGTAAAGTTCACGTCAGCAGAGAGGGTTCAGCTGAGGGTATGCGTTGAGTCGAGGGGAAAGGGCCGACGGCGGGGACAAGCTGCATCCGCAGCAGGCATCGGGAGCCCCATTACGACTTACCGAATAGCGCTGCTTTACGAACTGAAGGCAGGCCATAAATGCTGAGAGAGAGAAAACCAGCAAATGGAACAGCGTGTAAGAAGCTCAGACAACGGAAGACTTCAAGCTGCGGGATTTCATGTGAGCTTCATGCTGCAAAGGTTGGCCATCGTCAAGGCACTATTTGTAACTGCTACTACGGCACGATGTGCGAAAGCCGTTGCCTTCGTGCAGGCCTAACAGTGACTAGGGTTCGTAATCGCAGTTGGTGGTCGGTTTACGACAACTAAGCGGGCCGCAGTAGCGCACGATAACGAAGCCATTACTTTTCTTTTACATTTTAAAGGTGGTAGTTTCGTTAGCAACAGGGAACCAGTTAGATACACATGGTTCTATTTATTCGAGCATATACAAGTTAAAGTAATTCTGGGATGGGAAAAGAGGAGGAAAAAATGAAGAAAAAGGGTACCGACGATCATAATGACAGTGATGGCTCAACGCAGCCATGATAAACTATTCGTGTGGGTACTTAGAGAGCACGACGACAACATGGAGTTAGTTTTCCTATACAATAAATATAACGAGGAGCAACTGATACAGCTTGATGCTAAAGGCGCCGGAACACTAACGGAGAGTGCAAAGTTACGCTGTTCAACAAACTAACCCCGTGAGCATTGTTCATTAATTTATCTTGTATTCCACTATTATTAAATCCCTCGCTGTTTTGGTTCATCACGCATTTTTTAGACCACTAGGGTTTCAGGTTCCCCTTGAAAAGATTGATCCTCATCAAACCACATTAATGTACAGAAAATACCCCTTAGGGTTTTATTGTTATACGAGGGTTTCAAAAAAAATATTTCGCGTCTGCTGAATATCATACAGAGTCCAAGCCGGAATAAATGATTATATATTCTCTCTCCGTAATATATTAGAATCGGTCCTCGCGGCTCAACTACCGGTAAGCCTGTAAGCGAAGGATATTGGAAAAAAAACTTTGGGATTTTCTGTAGCTAAGGCCGTCGGCCATAATATAAGAGCACAAGTTTGATCCTAAGTAAACCGCGATGAAAATAGTTAATAACCAGATCGAACTCGCGAAGGAATATATTTCGCACCCTTTGTGGAACGGTGCTTTTTGAATTCCTGCAAATCTTCTGCTGCTGCGTTTCCGAAGTACATCAAAGCTCATAACTATAGGTCAAACATCCTAGACCTAATATCTTTTTACATTATTTTACTCAGACCGGAAGTTCACAAGAAGAAGCGCATAATGAGTGAATTAGGCCACTTCTGCATATGTTTTCGTGGGTCAAATCACTCTACAGATCAAAACATAATAGTACTCGATTGATTGTAAGTTAATTAAAAACAAAGGAAATCACTATCAATGGATGGTGAATAACGTATTGTATATGTTTGGCGCTCTTGCGATCTGCCGAAATAATCATATGATCCTATCCATGTTTGTGCATTAATGCTATTAGTCCAGGTTTAGGCTAGACTTAGCTTCTAAGTTATATGTAGCAAAATTACTTAACTTTCGCACGTTATATTGACACGCATTTCATTTCGAAATTCGTGACCACCTTCAAAATTCATCGGTGATCATTTTGTTTATGCTCGTAGTAATGGTCCGACCTTGGACCTGAACCTGTTTACACACTACCGAAGTTATATGGATGGTAAGTTCGATTGGTAAAAAAGCGTTTCCCTGCTTCATTCATAAAACAATTGCATTCTACTGACGTTACACAATAGCCTTATAGCTCCGAAAGTATGATGCCTTATCTACATAGATGTATTAAGGCACATCACAGAGTCTAGAATAGATTTATACGGGGTGGACTAAAATGTAGCGTAAGTTGTGGTGCTAATGTGCACAAACTACTTGCGTTAAGATTTTGAAGTTTGTTAATATAAACATGATAGGGCAATTTCTAATCGTTCGCAATAATTACATGTGTTCTCGGCATTGTTCTTTCCGAGCGCATAGATCAAGTTCGAGCTTGTGGAAGGGTCTTACTATTGAGATAAGGGCGTAAGTGATTACCAACGCGTTGCGCGCATAATGTTAGTATTGTAGTTGGCTATCAACCGAAGCACTGGGCATGAATTTACATCTATACGCATCATCTCAATATCGCAATTGAAATGTTGCTATATGTATGACCATAGAACAACAAGTAATCATGTTGACATCAGTATATCTTTTAATACGACTTAGGACGTCATTCTACCTCGACCAAAACTTTCGATTAGCAGCTTGCTCCCGTACAGGTGTAGCCAGCCAGTAGCGCCTATCACGTTGACAAAAATACCACGTATTTAAGCTAGATCTGCAGTTCTGCCATATGGACAATTTACGTTTGTCAAACCTGATGCTTTGAAGAAGTTGTGAGCCTTGCTTCAACGTGACTACAAGCTTCAGTTTTCCAATCTTATTTCGGGCTGTTGTTTTTCTGGTAGCACTTTAGAACTCTTTTGTGCTACAGGATTACTCCATTTTTTGTTGTTTAGCTTAATCTTAGACAGAAAATTGCCTCTATTGAACCACTGCGTGACAACAAGTGAAATCATATCTAAGTCAATACCACATTTGTTATTAATAGGCTCTCTATAACCTATTCAACATGTTTTGATCGCTGCGGCCAGCACTCTTAGAGAAGAAGATTCTCAATCCATTGATATACTCAAGTGTGACCTGTGGTTCGGTGTCTACGGTCTTAGCAGTAACATTTGACGATGTTATTACCTAACCTCATTATCGATGACGAAGCCTGTGATTATTTCGAGGAATGTAACGATAATGTTGTATAGTAAGTTGAGGGCTAAAGTCTGAATAGCACAAATGGCATTTCATTAAATGTTTCTATAAGTTTCGGGTACTGACTAAAGGCGAAAAACAAAAAAGATCTGAACACCAAACAAGTTTGTTGTAGAAGCAAGTGAAAGCCTTAATCAATCGATTTAGCTTTACCAATTTACCTTTTCATTCCGTAGCCTTCACGTAGTTAAGCCATAAAAATCTTCCGACCAAAATGTCCGAATGACGGAATTTTGTATCGGGTTTGTTGTAGACACGAAAAGAGTGTGGGTTTGCTCGTCAACACGCGACAGTTTGTGACTCCGTATTAACCAAAAAATATTAGAAGAAATAAGACCTGCGTTGTGTTCTGTAGCTGTTGGCTCTTTTGTTGTTCTTTTTATTAAATATATTCCGTTAGTCTTTCTAAAATTATTGTTCTCATATAAAGTAATGTTCACAGCTGTTTTATCGTAACTGTAATTTTCTTCTTATGACAACTTGTCGCATTCGAAATAAGATTTTAAAATTTCAAAATTGGAATAGAACAGTAACACGAGGTTTGAAAAATAAGCAAACGCTTTTGCAACATTGTCAAACGCGTAATCATAACATGTGTGTGTGCTTCAGAGTATACGCAAATCGAAAGAAGAAAGTAAGAACCTGTGCATACATAGTTGCATCTAGTTTATCGGAACTCCAACCCGCAGAAAATTAACTTTTCTCCACTTAATAACTTCAAGATGTTCATTCCTATAGAATGTCATACGTAGAGCGATTCATAGTACAGTGACGTTAACTTTACGTGACTAACATAGGTTCCACTGCTACCGTGCAACGAATACAGTCTATACAGAATACCACATTAGACGTAGCAAATTTAATCTGCTGCTTGATTTGTATACTATATCGAGTCGTTTAGCTTTGACTTTCCTATTGGCGGCATCTGTTTATAATATATATATTATGATAGAAAGTCTGAATTTCTTTGTGGTCATAGCTTTGCACCAACATACTAATCAAAAAAAGCAGGTCTCATGACCAAACTAAGCCAATTTCAGACCTAAACCACACCAGGCATCTGTGGATCATGTTTGGTAAATATTTAATTATAATTAACATCGAAAAAGTGAGTGCCTTGAGTGGATTGAATTTTTGCTAAAGGAGTAGCAGACAGAGAAGATGACACTGAATTTTCAGTTTTGCTGAGTTTTTCAGGTAAATTAAAGCTCCGTTGTCCAGATTTCTTGAAAAACGGAAGTTTTAGTTATTTTAATAAGACATTGTTTGCAATCGAAATGATACGACTTTTATGATTAACTTATGTTTTAAAGTACAAGTACAAATTGCATCTGTTAATTATCTGTTAATTGTTATATGCTACAAGTAAAATTATGCTGTTTACGATACTAGTTTCAAGTGGAAAAAATGTCACTCTCGCATTCAGGTACTGCTCAGTTCGCTGAACAGCCATCACTTTGAGTCGCCTACCTGCAAATAGGGCTACTTTCGCTGAAAATCGCATATTAAACAAGGTTTGATTTACAAAGATCGATGGAGATTTGACAGAATTTTATCAAAATTAAGTAAGGAATAGGTGTTTTGACGATTTTCAATGAAGACGGTTGAATTGTTAATGCTTTGTTAGGGCTGACTGTAGCATCTTCTGCTTGTGATATTGTGGACGTAATCGATTCTCAGAGCTGTACTGGTTAGCAGCATTACTTGTTGAGCATGTAAAATTTTCTACTATTTTTCAACTAAGCAGGAAGGAACCCCTGAGTATACATATCTATGCATATCTCGTACTTTACGCAGCAGAACCGAAGCAACAGCGACGTTTTTTTAACCTTTATTACTCTTAGGTAGGTAGCTAGCTAGGTTCAACGACAACTAAGGCTCATTTAGAACGACAAGATTCTCCAGGACGGCAACTTGTTAAATAATCTTCAACAAAGCATTTTAATTAAACGCTGAATAGATAAACATTTTAGAGCAGTGCTCTTATTATAAACAACCTGGAGAAAATAGGTATATATTACAAGCGTATCTAGGCATGTACAATAGTCGAATCCAGTATGTACTATTTAGAACATCATAGAACGGGTAAAAAATAAACTTTCAGTATTTGATATGCACCATGGCAAAGAAAATATGACGCTTTGTGGCTGCTTTTAAATATAAAATTATGAATAGTTTTTTATTACCATCGTGCACTGTCAGCGATAAAAAAATCCGAAGACTTCGCCAAATATGACGAAACAGTACGTCGAGGATTTTTAATACATCGAAGATAAGATTAAAAGCTAAATAAAATACTGATAATCATCAACAGTACAAATTTACTGTTGGCGACAATATAACATCATCGTGTAGTCGTTACATGTGTAAGATATATTTTTCTTATTATAACTTTGTTATAACCTATTGATGTTTGAATTTAATATAATATTATTATTTAATATATTAATAGTAATAGTAAAATCACTTCTTATCTTTTAGCATATATATGTATATATACTTAAAACCCTTGTATGTCTTCTTTAATTCAGAGGGCATTCGAGTACTGATCTATTTGCATTAACCACACTACTGATATTCTTGCCAAATTTAAATTAGCATATCCTTTTTACTGCCCCATCCATCATACGAAGTTTTTTTTGTTGAGGACAGGAGAACACGCAAGAAATGGTTACGTATCACCCGCTATATATACAATACCAATGTAAAATCCACCGCGACCAAAAGATAAAGTCTGTGTCGCTGCCGTTGTATATATCACGCGTTGTCGTATCATCACTCGTATAGTGACAAAAAAAAAGAATAGCCTTTTTCCGGTTGCAACTATAGCCCGGGCAATGTTGGCTTTTCAGAAGATTGTTTAAGCTGCTGTTGTCTGTTTTTGGTAATAAGGCTCCGTGATGTCTTTGGCTTACGGAAGAACCCCATGACCTAACTGACGACTAACTGAGAGACAGTTCGCTCAACTGATTGCTTACAAGTTAATTTTGTGGGGGAACGCCAGCCCATGCTTTGTGGCTTTCGACGTACCGAATAAATTTTGTCCAACACACGTCGTGTTCAAGGATCGATGCGTTGCCAATACAAATGAATAGGGCCTTAGCTCGCGTCAAGGCAACATTGAAACGTTTTGGATTTTTGAGGAAACCGAGTTTTCGTAACAAGTCCTGTTGCAACAGATCCTTGCAGTTGCGGACGGCTGATACGATGATTACCAAACGTTCCTGACCCTGAAACTCCTCGACAGTGCCGACCTACGAATAGGCAAAAAAGTTTATTAATAGTTTAATACATCAAAAGATGAGTACATATTATAACCAATTGGACGGTCTGGCGCTTATGGCCGAATTATAGGCCCTTCGGTCAGTGATGTTACCTAATATTAATAATACCTAATATATAAGAAAAACGCCGTCAAATAAGCATGCGACATTAAACTAGGTTTTTTTTTTGTTTAAAGTATAAAACTTATCTTCTTCGGCTAGTCTCAGACGATATTTACTCGTCACCGCGTAAAATTTACTGCGTTGACCGAGTAAAATTATAACTTAACTCAATCCCCTTAACTCCATGTCCCTTTGTTCTACATAACTGTTTTTTGGCCTCATTTGCATCTCTCGTTCCCTTAATAACAGAACACAAGTGGGAGATCAGAGCCTTGTTTTCACCGCTCTAGATAAATTCACCTGAGTCTGTATTGGATACCCTCATGTTCCTCAACTATTGCATTGAAAAATTTAGCCACCACGTGCCAGTATACATCTGGGCGTCTTCTGGTAGCGGAGATGAATGCACCTAGCCCTCGGCCTAAAACAGCTTACAGGATCGAAAAAATTTGTAGAAGATAAACCAACAAAAAACGTACCTTAATGTTTTCAAACTTTTTGAGAAGGAGAAGGTGACGAATGCGTTTCACCTGGGCCGCGTACGGAGTAATGACACCAATGTCAGACTCACGTACATCTTTCTTTGTGAGCACAGTATTTACATAATTTAACACAGTTTCTGCTTCTAGGAGATTGAAATACGAAGTTGAGTACCGATCACGCCGCTCTTCTGACACGCAGTTGTGGAAGATAAGAGGGACCTGTATGATAATGGAGACGTGTATTGGGTTAGAAAAGATAGAAAATATATAGCCGAAAACCTCATCCCCTTATCGTGCCTACCGATATTTCAAAATCGCGAAGTAAGTGTCTTTCACGAATCTCACAGGTGATACAAAAAATGAAAACCAATCTCCACCTTCAATTATTCCAGAGAATTGATTAGCAAAAAAGAATTTGTAGAAAATTTCAGTTTCTAAGATTGGGAAACAAATTCTACATTCTCCGCTTCGAATAGCTCATCGGTGTAAATAACTGAGTTTTTGGAAATTTGTGAAAATAATCGTACCTCTTTATTAATCAAATGCTCCCAGTGAATGAATTTATGCGATGTCATCTTATTCGCACACTCTTGTAGTTCATTGTCGTAGAAGAGCTCATTGGGAATTTTGAGAATGCTTTCATGTGAACGGTAATTTCGCCTAAGTTTCACGATGTAGTTCTCGTCGTACGGCTTTTGATATGGGTAATCCGGGTCGTTCATCAGACGCTCCATAAAGGAAATAGATAAATATTTGTCGGTCATAGAACTTGCGAGTACCGGACCTAATTGCTGGATATCACCAGCAAGAATTAGGTGGCAAGCCGGTTTCCATTGACATTCGTCGGTCCAAGTACCCAATGCGGTGTAGATGGGTATGAGCGCTTCGGGCTCCATGGCAAAACCGCACTCATCAATAAAGATGTGACTGAAGAACCGTTTTGGAAGCCGTTGGAAACGCCATGTCGTGGCTAGAGTAGCACTGATGACTCGATACTGTTGTAACGTCTCTTCAGCAGGAAAGTGTGCAATTCCGCTCACGTAATTGTGGCATCTTTTTGCTTGTATGTCTGATGAGATTTTATTCTGTTCGAAACTCGCTGAATATAAGCGATATATATGACCGGGATTGATATGCTTGAGTATCTTGTCACAGATGACATCGCAGGCGCTGTTTGACGAAGCACAAACAAGGATTCGTGTAGAAGCCTGATGCATTACAATTTGCATTATTGCTTCAACGATTGTCGAGGTCTTTCCTGTACCGGGCGGCCCAAATAGGATAAACGGTGCTGGACGATGTTCACCTTTGAGGATAGACTTGATCGCTTTAAATTGTTCCGGGTTTTCTTTTATCTCTTTGTTGTATAAAGTCATTTCGTTTATAGCTCTGTCATTCATTAAGGGCGAATTTAGTTTCAAAAACTCACGCTTAGGAAAAAGACATGAAGCGCTTTTGGCGACCACCTTATCCTTAACTCCGGTAAGTGAATTGTGCATAATTGTGAACATATGTCTGCAGAGCTGAAACTCTAGTGAGTACTTGTGACTTGGTCGGAACACTTTATCAAACTTCGAATTAATACAAAATCGTGCCGTCGAATCCCCGATCGATGTGAACGCGCCCTGGTAAACGATTGTCGAATCTACCAACTCGCGTACGTTTACCTGAAACCCAACCCTGATAGGAGGACGTTTCTCGGACAAGCCTGGAAGATATACCTCATACTCTTTAGCCGTGTTGCGAAAGATCTTTATAGAAGCTAAATTTTGCGACATCAATTGAGCTTTTTTAGCCATTTCCTCAAGGTACAGCATAACTTGCAGCTTCGTAATATAACTTTCTTCATTCAAAGGCGCTTTGAGCAAATTTTTTATTTCAGTAAAGCAAGCCATAGCAAACTGATCCATCACTTGTGGTTCGCCGCGACGACAAAAATCATTCAGATATTTCTGAAGAAGCTGCCATTTTTTGGGTATTTCATATTCTTCGGCGATCGGCAGAGGTAGCTCGACAATACTCTTCGTTTTCATTACTGGCGACTTGTAAAGCTTTTCAGGTGTCTTAAAGCCCTTGATGTGGAATTCCGCTTCATAATCGTGATCGCCCATCATCGCTTTCGATGAAAAATCTTCACACGACGAAAAGAACGTAATCTCTCTGACAATATTAAAAAAAAAGCGTTGGCCATCGAAGCACATTTTCAGTCCAATGGGCACACTTATCTCAATCGGGATGTACGTCGTAAAATTGACCTGAATACGTACTGTTTGTCCAGGTGATATTCGGATACCTTCATCGTTATCAAGTGCCGGATGCCAAATTTCGACACCTTCGAGTCGTATAAGGGGATCGCATGATAAAATCCTAACTCCATAACTGACCGAGGCGACAAGGTGTACGACTAGGTGTCCGCTAACCCTGCCTGTATTTTTAGTCTCAAATCGTTCGGGATCTGCACTGATCGTTACTCCATATTTGTCCCTTCCTAGCTCATCACGCCGCTGGGCGTAGTTGATTTTCAGATACTGAAGATTATGGCTTCTGCACTGCTTGTGTGCTGTTTTTTCTTCAGCAGATCCAAACCCTTGCCAACAAAACTAGAAACAAACAACATCAGAACAATAGCGAAGGAAACTGAATTTATTGAAAAGACAATGAAAGCATTTTTCCTGTTTTGCTTGACCTTTGGATGCAGTTACGCAAGATTGTATAGTAGGGATCGTTTAGAGGCTACAAAAATTAGTCAAATCCGATACGGTTCCTACTGACCAATGTCCAAATTTTCTTTTTTGGTAAAGTAACCAGCTTATTCATCGACTTGTACAAGAATGGCGGAAATAATCATTATTTTGATCATTTCGATACGATGAACTAATCATAAGAAAGAATTAGGCTTTACATCCGAAAACACGTGCCTTTTGATGATAAATCCCCTTAAGTTTAAGATACTTGCAAATTGAACGTTTTTTTCTATTAGCTGCTCGCTGGAAAAAGTTGCTGCAATATTTCTCGTGGAAAACCACAAATAAATACGTACATTAAGCTAATGCAAAAAGCTTATGTGCATAACCGGTAAACTCATTAACCAACGCTTACGGTACAAAAATATTGATTTTGAGGCGGCTTCAAAAACGCTCGAATCTCAGCTTTGTATCTTTCAGAAGGACTCAATGGTTGCTGATTATTGCCATAGCGATTTAGTCCACCGGCAATAACTCCATTACTACCTGAACGAACATCTTTGTGATTTATGTTTGTAAGGGACTGGCCTCCACTAAATATATTAGTAGCACTGCCCTTAGCATTCCTGTTGTTAATTGTATTTGACATGGTAAAACAGTTGAGATCGGTACGGGTGGGGGCCGCGCTAGGGACGGGGAATTCCGGAAAACAAGTAGTTATTCAGTATTCTGAAATCTGAATACACAGGCACATGAAACAACCGAAAAGGCCCAAATTAGGAAATTGCAGGTTATACATTAGATAAATACTAAAAATGACCAAACATGATGTTATGTCGAATGTGGCGCGACTGTAGTAGAAGAATTGCGTTGATGTCCAACAACGTATGCTGAGGTCAGGATAGTTTATCAGTTTCTTAACCTAAATATTTAGGAAGATCAACATTTTAGACGACGTCAAAATCAAAGATGTACAGGCTGAAGTATAAGTGCCTACCGACTTGTAAATGTATATCTTCAAAAATATAAATACACAAGGATTTCGCCATAAGCCTTAAAAATAATCGAACTTCATAGCAAACAACATCATCAACACCTGGATTCAGAATACATGGCCACATACGTAAGTCTTCTATGCAGACACTGGGGTGGCATAACAGAAACCTGTTGTTACGTCTAATTGGCTGAATGTTATGTACAATGTAGTCAGGCGTTCCCCAACTGAATCGCGTAATATAGAGCACATTATACCATAGGACTCTGTGCTACAAATCTTAAATCGACAGCACCTAGCAAACTATAAATAATCAGAACTTCATTCTACTTCAAAATTTTTCAGACTATCATGATTCGTATTACATAGCCGCTAACTGACTGCCTAGCGTACCTTACAGCACCGTAGCTTAGCAATGTATTATGTGTTGTTTCCGATCTATGTAGAAGAGCATTCCTATATCGTAGGTTTATCTACGTCAACAAACACTAACCTTAATAAGGAACGGCCAAGTAATCTCCCCGTTCGGGGTTGCTCGACACTAATTATGATACATGGTAAAAACAACACACATAAGAGCTTAATACCGCAAGCTCCGAGGGCGCTCGTTGCCTAGTTAGTGTTGCGATCTCAATACTTTTCGTTGAACATACGTACACACGCCGAGCATAATCGAACGAAGTTCTACATAGGCGAGCGACAAACAGAAAGTGGTCGTTGGACCCTGTGCAGATGCCACACCGGAGCTCTTTGGCTTGTGGCAGAAAGTAAACGTCCAGGGCCAGCTTCAAACCATTTTTTTTATCAACTCTTTTAGCAAACTTGGCTGTAAATAAAGCGCCGCTTATTTATCGAAATCATTACTATTGTTGCTGCTGTTCTATTCACGTTTGTTTTAAGTTGAATAGACTTTTCTACCAGGCCTTTCGGGCCTTGCGCTCTGTAAATAGAAAATGTTCACTCCTGAAATCGATTATTACTGCACTACATATTTAAGTAAACAAACAAATTAACTGAAATCAAAAATATTCCCTAAAGTTTTTGAAATCCAATTTATGATAAAATCGCTGAACAGATACACAAAAGGTCTTCTGTACTGTGTATCCGTGTGTGTGTGTGTGTGTGTGTATTTACAGTTTAAACCCGTTCATCTTAGCTTAGCTTAAACTGAGATTCAATCTGGATAAATCTTCAGAATAAATAAAGTGCGTCTAATTTATTCTGCGCTCCCAGCAGCGCATTCAGAAACAAATAACACACACATACAAATAAGAAGATATACACTCAAAACACACTGCCACCTGCATGTTAACGTTGCAATCTTGCTCAACTAATAACCATTGTGCTGCATAGAACGTGTCGCTAACAACTCAATTGATGCCTTAAGCACACGCCAGTCAAATAAACGCATTTACACAAAAACAACCAAATAGGTGCCGTATCCAAAATAACCCATACTACGAACAGTTTCTTCTTGAATGTTCCTCACTAAGGCCGTATAACGAATTACTGTGAACTAGCCGCATCTGTGCAATTTAAACATAAATGCAGGTAAGTTATGTAATATACAGGTTCCGATTGTCATCTATCCGGATGAAAACCTAATAAACCAATATATTTTAAGTGATAGGAATAAATGTATGCTACTAAAAAGAGTAGACGTTATTCAATAGAAAAAAGTGTGCTCAAAGCATGAGAAATGACATGAGCCTACAACGAACTTAGTACAAATGCTACAAGTTACAACGGAGTAGCTGCTAGTTGTGAAGACTAACAGGTTTAGAGAACCTGGAGCCACAATCAACTTGATAGATGTCCCGCAAAAGCTTCAACTTTACAGTACATCTACGTGTGATATGACACTCACAGTGACTCCGAGTAACCCGATTCTACATCGTTTCATCTACGGAAGGGTGTGGATATAGCACTTGATGCATTCGACGGTTTAAAGCCGACAGAAGCAATCCTGTTGCATCCACCGTACACCGCCCGTTGCAAAACGTTGCTCTTCACTGCTAAGATTTTTAAAAACTAATTAATACCGAATTCATTTCAATAGATTGTCACAAAGTAAGTAAAGCAGTCTTCCCAGGTTTTTGTGCTTCTTACTTCCGAGTCAACCTTCAAGAGGACAGATACGTCCACAGGATAAATACTGCCTTGCGTCGCAATCTCAAGCAGTAATAACTTGTAGTCGACGTCAGAATAAATTACTACCTTATCTCGACTGAAACACTATCAGCTTGCCCATGACACCAAATAATTATTATTTATGTGCATAAGCAGTTGAAGCTTGCTAACTCCAATTTTCCGTTATAAACCGATAGATGTTCATCAGACGTTTATCTTCAGTGACAAGTATCTATCTGAAATGCAAAGGGTCTTTTTGCCAATATATATTTTTAGTGTTTTCAAGTGCCTGAATGCTAGCTGACTAAGGTCAATAAGTGAGTTCAATGACGCCCTGATTGTACCCAAGACGGCAGATCATTAATAAATGCACAGTATTCAGGCACATATTAACAGAAATTCAGTATTACGGATTACGTCATTCGAATTTGAGGGCTAGAGTTTGCAAGCAATTTTGCTATCGGTGCGCGCCGCTTCTAGTCCGAGTACGACGTCATTGTTGCAACGCACGCGTTCTTGAATACTAACACAGCCTAACATGTCAATAAATTTAAATAGCCCACAGAATATGTTACTGTCTGCTTTAGAGTGTAATTCAGATATAGGCTAAAAAATAGATTCACTTTATATATGCTAGAGCTGAAGTTGACTTCAAGCACGCGCCGATTCGATATTCTTTGAACAGTATGCGTGTGCATGCACGTATACGCAAGGTTGGCAAAATATTATATAGAAATTTACGAATCGCCAAAGAAGGATGCCATTAACCCAAGACTTAGAGAAAGATAGAATCAGAGGTATAACAAATACACAGTTCAGGATTATTAATTACAAAGCATCTAAGGATCGTCTGATGCCGACCTAAATATAGGAATATCGCAGTCATGCTTAGGCATACCTGCAACTTGCAGATCTTTCATCGAACTCACATGAAGAACGGTCAGATTATTTAAAGCATACCTACCTCATTGTTTGTAAGAGTATGAAATCGTCACAGACGGTGTCGTTGACATGGACGCAGCAATGACATCTGAGTACGCTTCCTAATTAATGAATCAGCAGCTCGGTTGAGGACTGGCATTACTAGGGATTCGAAAAGGTCCATTTGAATAATATATAGACCCATATGGAGATTCGTCATTATCAAATAGCTGGCTTAATTATACGATACAATAAAACTCAAATAAAAAATTCAAGAAGAAGGAAATAAATTAACATTTCTCAGAGAGCTTACTAACCTTGTGAAAAGTAAAATAATTAGGAAATCAGCGATGGATACTTAAAGTTGTTTTTACTAGAGATAATTTGCTCCCTTGGGGGCCCACGGGAAACAAAAGTCGGTTCAAAAAAGCCCCTAAGTGTTTAGAGAATCGCTATCATCTATCTGAATTTAAAGGTGGAACTCTACCACTACCATTTATCCTTAGCCCTGCATACTGAAGGAACTTCTTCAGCGTCACAAAATAAAGCGATCATTCATAGAAAATTTGTAATTTAGACTTTAACTGATTTCTCGGAGGAGTTGTCACTCATCGTTGTCAAAGACCTGGCCAAAGTCTCTGCGTATAGATACCGGTTCTACCATACTACATAGCTGGTTTTACAGTTTGGAAGATTTTCTGATCCTCTGTGTCTGTAACCGACCATGACCAGTATTCGGCGCCTCGCAACACGCGAAGCGTACAATGCCATTATTTAAATGGACATCAACGGCAGCAGTCTCTGCGTAAAGTATAATTTCAACAGTTAATTAGCATTACTTGCACACTAGGAAGTATTTCATAATGAAACAATTAATTACACTTTCATATGCAAACACGTGACTATACTCACGAACTGACACTGCATTAGTTGTAGGATTAAAGTAGGTAAACGTTAACAAAAACGTTTGTATAATTGCTTTTATGCTCCATGCTATGATACATACTTAGATTAAAACCCAAAGAATTGTTTTTGACTGCATTATATGCATTTAATTAGATATTACAGATCACATTTACGTACATCTGGCAGTGTTTTTTGGTCGACGCTGACAGATGACAAGGATGTAACACCATAACCTTCTTTGCGAGAACTGAGGCAACACCGCCCCCTAGATATTAAACACAATCTCACTATTCGCTAATACGTACAGCTTATATCAAACAGCAAACGGTACGAGAGCTACACAAGCGCCAAATTGAACAAATCGAAGCTAATCCATAGTTCGTGCTATCAGCCAGCAGTTGAATTGGTTAGAGTGTAACCAACTTAAGAAATAATGCATTGTCATTCAGTTAATCTACCATGAGGCAGCAAAAACATGTCGTTTGCTAATACATAGTACTTACACCTCACTCAAAAGAACGCTGACATCGTATTTTGTTTGAAAATAGAATGGTGAAGGGTGAAAGAACGTCCGCATCTTAGGCGGAGCTAAAAAAAGTTTACCCTAATCATATCCTAGGCTAACATGTAAAAGGAGCCTCAAACAATGTAAATGTCTCAGATATTTCAATAATGTCCTCTGACGTACTTACTCAACATTTATAGTAGGGTACTACTGACACTTCTAGCGGAACAACACTAAACTTATTTAATTTAGTCGCACCTGCATAAGCAAGCCCCCACACACGCAAGGCAAGCACCTTATATATCTGGCGAAGGTCAATCGCGACGACTCAGCTTAACTACACTTCCTTAGAGATCTCTAAAAGCCTGTAATCCCGCTAAAAGTACGCATTGCAGTGACGTACATCGCAAGTAAGATTCAAGCGATCTAAGCACCAAATATGTACTGCGTACAGTGTGTTTACCTACACGACGCGAGCTACGTGAGGGAATTCTGACGAGAGCTATCATTCAAAAGTGATGCTAATGTAACAGTATAGAATATTCATGCTTTGCATGCTCAGTGACTGCTTATTTACAAGATGGCTATAGAAAGACCAGTGTGATTTATCCGTTCATATCCACCCTTTCTCATAAAGATTTAGGGTCGCTTTCCCGCCACTGGTTCGAATAGCCTTTTATCGGCCGCTTAAAATGGCCTATGTAAATAGCAAAAGTTGCAGATAGCCAACGCGCAAGGCCTTGGTGGGATTTTTGGTGCTGGTCAGGAGTGGTCGTACAAATAAAACTTAGTGTGTTATCACTGGCCTGTGGCTGTTTCATAGCAAGCAAGTAATGGAATAGCAGAGAGTGGTGTACATTGAAATGTTATGTAGACCAAGATATTATACGGGAGACATAGTTCTGGCTACGGAGGATTGCATTATAACCGATGAAAAAAACGAATTGACGTAGTTTTGCCCGTTTTCTAACGGCAAGCCGCAAACGATTAGTAGCCTGATCTACCGCAACGCGTAACAACATAGCTGCTTTTACTGCATTTAATTGACACAACGATTTTAGATCATGCGTAACCATTAATCAATTCTAGGTAACTTCCCCCACTGCGTCGCGTTTGATCGTATAATATATATATTTAAAGCCTTAGCCTCTCTATAAAACATATCGATGGCCAATAATGGCGACGATATTAGTCATATCTTAAGTTTGATAATTTATGCTTTAGTATACTCGAAATACGTCTTGGACAGTAGGCTATGCGAATCCATTTTAAGTTCTTGCAACACGTCAAGGTCATTGCGGTGTAATACTTACTTGCTCGCTGACTCGAAACGGAAAATGCGTTATTTGAATGGACTCATACCTATGAGTCAAAAGGCAACAGTAAGTGTATATATATATCTAGATCGCTTTCAGATAGTCAGCGGGTAGAGTGTAAAATTATTTATTTATGAAACAGTTTTATACCCTCATAGAGCAACTGCACATTTCAGCACACTTCAGCAAAAAAAATTTATTCCAGATTTTTTTTATTTGAGCACGGAAACTTCTTTTCTTGCTACAGAACAATATCACCTTATACCGAAGTTTATTAGCTGGCTAGCTAGAACAGCTCGACAATCATGACTGTTAATTCCGGGATATATGTAAGCTCTTGAGGACTCTCTCGTTACGGCTAATTTTGCTACAAGCTCACAACTGAGATATACGTATACATATCCACAACAGCCACAGCAGGCTGTCACTGCTGATATTGACGAAGCTTACCTGTTGGCAAAAACAACAAAGACTATTGACATCCGTCTTGGCACGACGTTACTGTCACACAAAGTGAATTGACTCGAATGCAATTTGCAAAATGAATCAGTCGACGACAGCAAAAGCGCTTGAGATAAGGCTCCAGTTCATTTGACAGCGACAGCATAGCAGTTACGATATATAAAAAATCGTAACACAGTTTTGCAGTTTGGATGAAACGGACCGCGGCTGCTCCCTACCAGCTAATGAATGAACATTGTAAGCAATTTGTTTTGCTGGTGTCAATGCTGAATAGCCAAACCAAATGCAAAGTACTAGGTATGATATTACTCTCATATAATATCACAGGTCGATCGATCGAATCCAAGCTTCGAATATATGGGCCTACAGTTTCGTGTGTCTGAACCGAATGAACCGTAAAGAAGGTGATACCTTTCATGTTAAAAACGAACTTTCCAAATAAGGCATTATGTAATAATACTAGCATTACATTACTCACATTGCCTTTCTATCTCGCCTTCAACGCATGGTACCACGTAAGCGGCTCTTGTTGGAACTGTTGCAGACAGAAATCGCAAGAGCCGATGGTTAATCGGCGAGCCAGAATACGGTAAGACATATTCGTCTAATATCTTTGGTGCGACGCGATCTTAAATCCCCAGTATGTACAGGCACACAATCAAGAGAGAATGCAGGACAGGAGATGAACTTTTCACAGCTGTTGATGGTCATATGGCGTCATTTGGCGGGGTGTGTATTGTTATTGTTGTTGTATGTATGCGAAGCCTACTTCCGGGCGCACCTTAGGACCTAAACCTATACGACAGTACGCAATGTTCTCTGTACGCCTAGGATTATCATACCGAAATATCGGTGTAATAATGGCTTGTTATGCACTTAGAACGCATACGACTACAGTAGCTGAAGAAGCAAGAAATTCACATGTTCGTTAAGACCTAAACGCAGACGGCTGCACTTCCGAGTAACGTTGGGTCTGACCTTTTCCTACGGTTGTTCGAGAACAACAGAGGGAGCGCTAAGTGAATATAGAAAGCACGTTTCTCGTTTCAATTGGCTCTTCTCGTTGGCCCTGTGTATGGGTTCTGGATTATCCACGTATTCCGGGGGCCAAACTGTCGTGCAAACGAATCCTTTGACTTTTGCGTGATTGATTTTATGATTTTGTACCCACACCGGAGCATATTCGTAAAGCTACAACTTATCTCCACAATTGTTGCTAAGGTGACTTATGCACTAAGGATAACAACTATATTTTCGTTTGAGCGCATTGATTCGAAACCCTTATCTCGTTCTGATGAGATGTGACTTTAATGGTGTCTTATAATACGCTACGCCGTGGCTGGTGCTATTGCTTTTTCAACTGTAAAGTGAAGCAAAAAAGTGTTGAAATCTACAAACACATGACGCTATCAACGCAACTCGTAATGTAATAATCATAAATCATAAATCAAATCCTAGTAAATATCGTCGTTTGGTCGCAAACTACCCCACTGACATATAACACATTTCCCTTAACTCATTTCAGTAGTCTAACTGGCACAGGTTTTGTATGTTATGTTATGGTTTGTTGTATTAATCGCAAACATCAGTCGTTTAATACCTAGATATGTAGAAATATTTGTAGCTATTATTGTAGATGGAAATGTTTATAGCAGATCACTTTAAATTCATATAAGGTTTGCAATAAGCGTCGTGGACAAAAAATCAGGTGTCGTTTCGTATAAACTTATATGATTCTTTTTCTAGTAGCAGAGTATAATCATCAAACTTTTTTTTCCATTAATACTAATAAATGTAATAGTTTGAAGCCGAGCTAATGCATACTGGTCAAGTCTACATCAACGCACTTGGATAAAATTTTACCAAATAATCTTAGTCACTACTGACACCGAGTTTTCACCTAATTTTAAAAAAGTTATAATGCAACGAGATGTAGTTCGTTGTATTCTTTCAAAACGTTAAGGTTTCAGTACTTTGAACTGTAAACACATTAAATAAGTCGATTTAGTAGATACTATGCTGCATATCTTTGCGTTTCTCATGTTTACAGCGTCTTTTCTTGTTGCTCCATTTGCAGGACGGAGACAAATCGTAATTCAGACAAGATGACCACGGTGAGGCCGTTTCGCTGCCGAGACCTACTCACCTATAACAACGTTAATTTAGATGTTCTGACGGAAACCTATGGCGTATCATTTTATTTGACCTATCTTGCTAGATGGCCGGAATACTTCCAGGCGCTTGAGAGTGTCAATGGCGATCTAATGGGCTATATTATGGGCAAAGCGGAAGGCTTCGTGAATAACTGGCATGGACACGTAACAGCGTTGAGTGGTAAATGCTAAGCGTTTGGAGAAATTTAGTTTTTATTACTGCTAGATTAGAACTATAAAAAACGTGTTTATTGTTAATGTAGCTCCAACTTGAAACGCTTCAGGTTTGTGGGCGAAAACAATGTACTATCCAGAAGATTCAAATGGTATCATTTACGAGCTTGTTCAATCATATCAGGCCAGAGAATGCTTTGCATATATCAACGAGATGACCTAATGAGCAATTCCTTTAGCACCTATTGCGTTTCAAAACTCAGTTTGGTTTTCTGTCTAATGATTTCTATTGCGATTATTCAAATCGATTTGCCCATATGCTTTCTATTATATAGACGATGTTTATTATATTTACAAGGTGTTATATTCGTCGTCGGCTGTTCTTGCAGTGGCTCCTGAGTATCGCCGTCTGGGGTTGGCGAATAAGCTAATGGACATCCTTGAAGAGATTTCCGAGCACAAGGAATGCTACTTTGTCGACCTGTTCGTACGACAATCGAATACGATCGCCATTGACATGTATAAACGACTTGGTTATATTATCTATCGAAGAGTAATAGGGTACTATTCTTCATCCGGTTCAAATCCAGACGAAGACGGTTTTGACATGCGGAAAGCGCTCAGTAAGGACGTGAATCGGCAATCAGTAATTCCGCTCACGAAACCGGTGCGCCCAGAAGATCTTGAATAATAAAGACAACAATTTGACGATGTGGAAAAGCCAAAGTAATTAGGATAGGTTTAAAACAACAACAAAATGGACTTGCGGCAATGACAAGCGGCTCTCTTCGAGTCATTTTCTGCCTAAACTGTATCGGGTTAGTATTGGGACTATATCAATGAGGCGCGTAAAATTTCTTTGTCTCTGCGATCCCTGCGGATGCCTTTTCAAAAAGTAACTAAGAGCGTCCTACTACAAGGAAAACGAAATTTATTCCTGCTGGTGGGTGTACATACGCAGTAAAATGGATCAAGTTTTTGCTGTTATATATGTTATTTACACCAATAAAGGGTCGGTATGATTCAAGTTGTCACCACGCTCCTCGTATATGCTATCTCAGTTTACTTGTTACTAAAGTAATTCTGTTCATAAAAAATTTCCGTAGTATAGAATTGTTGCGTACGTCAAGTTGATTTGGATTCGGGCGCAGCGGTTCAAGGCAAAATGGGAAATAAAGAGCACAAAGCAACGAAAGAATAAACAATTAACGCTGATGAACATCATCCGGTTCCACTGCTATCGACGATATTTCCAAACAACTCCGACCTTGTTATATTACAGAACAGATGATTCTCATAAAATCGTTTGTTCATAGAATGTTAATACCCCTGGAATTTTATGGGTAGTACTTTCTAACAAGTAAACACCAATTAAATCATATTTTACGTCTTTGTGATGTTCTTTTTTTCTTTAGAAAATCGTCTTTTATTTTATTTTTTCGATGAAAACTCCTGGTGGTAAAATTTTCTATGCTTAGTCACGGTGATCATCCAACGTTTTCATATCATTCATCAATTACGTCATAGTGATCATCCAACGTTTTCATATCATTCATCAATTACGTCATTATTATCGCTATCAATAATAAAACCATAGCAAGATGTGATGCTCATTTTATACTAAAAATATTCTTATGGAGCACATTACTGTCCTTTGCACATACATTACATGACATTTTATCCACGGCGGTGCCAGTTACACGTAACGTGAAATTAGTTAAGCCAATAATTTCATTCTGTTGCGCCACATACCGACCTAGCTGCTGCCAACGAGGTCTGCGAAATTCTTATGCTTCGTTGAAAATCGTGATTTTCTTAAAAATACAATTTTGAATTATTCAAAAGTATTTGTTCTTCTGTGGTTCACCGATGCGTACTCAAGACGCAAAGGATTATACACTTCTGCTTGAATTTCGCTTGAATTGCTGTCTCCGAAAAATATATTCTATAGGAATAACCATAACGATTAAAACAAACTATTACAGATTATTAGGCACCTGTACAATGACGTAAAGAGGGTTTTGTAATGTAACTATATCCTGGATGAACCTTGGACCTTTGAAGTGTTTCTTAGAGTGGTCACATAGTTATAGACAGTTCCTATCAAATTGTATACTGTCTGTTGCCTTATTCACAGGTACATCTGACAGCCTCTCAGTGGCTACACAGCCCAGAAATAACCCTTTTGAGTCTCTTGTCAAGCATCCTACTTGTTGCGCGCATGGAATTTCTTTAGCGGGTCGTTGGCGTGGTCAAGCAGAAGTTGGCAAGGCTCGAACGTCTTTGGATGCACCTTCTCCTGGAATTGTCTCATCCAGTTGACGATTTTGTCAGCGCCGTATGTGTCGATAAACTGGAATGGTCCTCCACGGTTGGGCGGGAAACCCAGACCAAATACTGCGCCAATGTCACCTTCGACAGGGTTGGCCAAAATGCCTTCTTGCAGACACATGACGGCCTCGTTCATAAAGCGAGTAGCCAGACGAAACTGCACTTGCTCCGTGGTGTTCTCCATGCTTTTTGGCTTCGCGTATTTGCGCTGGATGGTCTCAACCCCGGGGTTGACCGCGCGATCTTTCCTGCCAGGCGTATAGATATAGCAGCCTTTGCCTGATTTGCGACCGAGGAAGTTCTGGTTTACCATCTCCTTCATAACTGCCGGATTTGCTCCGCCCGTAAGGCGGTCACCAAATACTCCTCCTAGGTATTCGGCGATGTGGGCTCCCACATCAATACCCACCTACGAATAAATTAGAAAGCAAATAAAGGTGTCTCCGTACCTTAAACTACTTCACACATATATTTTTGTCAGAAAGAAGCTTTTATATATATATATATAAGCCTTTTCTTTCTGCATAAAAATGTGCAGAGATGATAAATAAAAAAAAAAAAGAAAAAAAGTATCTGGTTATCACATTGATATTATAATATACCTCATCGAGTAGGGTGGCCGCGCCAACGGGGAATCCGAACGCCTTGCAGAGTTTGTCAAGCTCCTTAACTTGGCAGCCTTCCATGAGGAGAACCATAGCCTCTGACATCATCGGTGCGAGAATGCGTGTTGTGTAAAAACCAGGGCCGTCCTTAACAACGATGACGACCTTGCCTTGACGCAGCCCAACGTCAACGGCGGTAGCAGCCGTATCCTTCGACGTTTTATCTGTGGTTATAACTTCCAGTAGCTGCATCTTTTCTACTGGCGAGAAATAATGCATGCCAATGATCTTCTCAGGACGCTTTGACACCTCAGAGATTTTGGCGATGGGTAGAGCCGACGTATTTGACGCAAACACACAGTGCTCAGGAATGACGGCTTCGACCTCTTTCACAACCTTGTGCTTGACCTGAAATAACAAATTTAGGCAATGGATTTTTGCGTTATATCGCAAAAACTGCAATCTCATAACGTTACTTTTTTCTGTTTCGGTAGATTTTGAAAGGTCTTTTGGTATAAAAGAAATAGTTGCCAGTTTGAAAAATGGAAACCTTATGGAGCCAAAAACGCAGTCTTCCTGAAATACCAAGCACTCCTAAAAATATCAAAATCACGCTATTGGCAAGGTAAGACACTTGATTAACTATGGTAGTATACATATGTATTAAGTATCCATGGCATCAGGAAAATAAAGAAAATCAACTTCATCAGAGCAGTAGATACCTACGTGAATGTCTTCGAAAACAGCTTCAATGATCATATCGGCATCTCTCAGCCAAGAATAGTCAAGCGTAGGCAAAAGAGTGGACATGAGCCTATCCTTTTGAAAAGCGTCGATCTTTTTTTTTTTCAGGTCCTTATTTAGGTTGCCATCAATCTGGTTTTGACCACGGACCAGCCCTTTAGAGAAAGCATCTTTCATTACAACTCTGTTGAAGTCCTTAAGCGAGACCTGGCAGATCCCAGCTCCCATAAGACCAGCACCCAGAACCGCTATGTTCCTGCGGAAAGAAATCATATTTTTTGCCGTAAGTTTTATATACCGTGTTCGCGGATGTTCACAACCTACATATTTAGGCATGTGGGTTTCTACAATGTTTATTTAGGTTTAAAAAATTGTAAACTGGAGAACATGCACTTACTCCGTTCGGCGTTCGGGCTTTCCAAAGGCATTCTTCTTGCAGTGTACCTGTCCGTGATAAAGTCCCATAAGACCCTTGCTTTCTTTTGTCATGCAGAGTTCGGCGAAGTTTTGTGCCTCAATTTCAAACCCTTCCGCTTTACTTTTTTCCAGACCGGCACGGACTGCATCAAGAATTTTCAAAGGAGCAGGATACAATCCGTTGGTAAGTTTCATGACCTGACCTCGTGCCTTGTCGAAGATCATGTCACGAACATACTTGATTTGCAGAGAATATCCAAGAATTCGTTCGGTCAGTGGGCGCGCTCGATTAATCTTGAGTTCACCCGTTGCAAGGTCCCGGGCGGCCTGACATGCCACTTCTTCAAGGTATTCAAGCGTCCGCTCATCTGCCGATTTAAGTCCTGGTCCGAGTGGCTTGACAATAGCGTCGATCAGACCCACCTTCTTCGCTTTCTTGGCGTGGAGACTCTTTCCAGTCAGCATCATGTCGAGTGCTGTCGGGAGCTGAATTAGCTTGGGCAAGCGCTGAGTTCCACCGCCCCCAGGAAGCACGCCGAGCATAACCTCGGGCAACCCCAAAGTAGTTTTTGGCTCTTCTACAGCGATACGATAACGACAAGCGAGCGCAGTCTCTAGGCCGCCACCCAAGCACGAACCCATGATAGCTGCCACTATCGGTTTTGGGAAGTCCTCGATCGCCTGAAGTACCTTGTGCCCATCTTTAACAAGGTTCTTGGCCTCATCTACACTTCGGCACTGTTCCAACATCCTGAAATGGATAAAATAATTAATTTGAATAAAACGTTTTGTCTGAACCTCTTTCTCAATACAATCAACGGAATCGAAGTCCCGAAGTTTCAGCTGCTTTAGTAGCTAGTACTATAACAGATATGAACGCATTGCTTTTTAGTTAACCTCCAGCATAATTTAACTCTGCACCCTTTACACGTAAATAACCTCCCAAATGGCAGTATTTACCCGTCATCGATCTGCAAAGTAAATTCGATAAGGACGTTTCATAGTTAAACGAGCTCAAAATCAATAGGTACGCCACGGGCATCATGTTTACTTTGTATATGATCTAGCGCTTAGCTACAGGATAAAATTGATTTTAGAGCTGCGTTTAGCAACTTCTCACGCGGAATTTGTTAGCCATTTTAAAATCTTTCGGAAACAACCTAATGGTAATTTTCATTCGTTACAGTAAACTTATTAACGAAGACTTACGTTATATCGGCGCCAGCGATGAAACAACCTTTCTTACCGCTGATTAGAACAACCGAAGATACGTTAGGGTTCGTGTGAATATTGTTCATCGTTTCGGTAACTTCGGTCATGAGCTCCTTTGACAGAACATTAACACGCTGACCTGGTGTGTCGATCTTGACCACGGCAACGCCATTCTTTACCTCCGTTGTGAGGTGTTTGTTCAGACCTAAAGAACAAAGTTGAAACCCCGGCACGTTCATAAATTACGGACAATAAAGGGGCCACTAAAAATGAAGTTTGTTGTCGTTGTTGTTAATTTTGTTTGTCAATTAAGTGTTTAATTTTCAATGACGAAATAAAATTCACCGGCCAAAAAAGCGATCGGTAAGTGGGCCGATAGAGCTGACAACCTAAGGTTTTGTGTGTTCACTTGGTTGAACATGTATGTTTGTATTCCGCGTCAATGCAATGCATGTCGCAAACAACGAATTATTTAACGGTTAAGTCCATACTGATACACAAATTAGGAGATACAGGAGATGAGTTCTGTGAAAGAGCTAGAATGTGGTAGAATTTTAAGAATGTGGTGACGTAACCTGTAACTCACATGTGGAGCATTTGGGCACGAATAATGTGAGAAGAAACGCGGCACGAAATAATGTGATAAAGTATGATAAACATGCGTTGGTTAGCCACAATAAATTGTAACAAAGTTAATTTTAAGTTTATTACTAAATATTCATTGAAATATGTAAATACGAAATGCGTCAATAAGGTAAAATTCTGAATAACATGTAATTTATATAATTAATGCTAGGTATAGCATATTAAATTCGATTTTTAGGCCAGTGACAGAAAAGTGATATAAACGAGTTTTTATGGGTGTGTAGGCTTCAGAACTGCCTTTTAGGGAGTATCATTTTCTATCGAACAGTATATGAGCGATGAATTCAGTTTGTTAAAATGTAGGTGCAGCATACAAAACCTGCATTTCCTTAGACTCATTCATAAGCAAAACATGTCCTGCTTGTACCACATATTCGTACTCACCTCTAGAAATGTGAAACTCTCGAGCGAGAGCTTGCGCGATCCGACACGGGACCCCGCTGAACAACATGCGAGACATCCTGCTGAAAATTGTAATTAAAAAATTAGCATAGAGAAAGCGAAAACCACGTATACACAACTAATAAACAAAAAAAAAGTATTTTCGGTTAGCTTATCATTTGCACATTATAAAAAATATATGGTATATGGGATAAAAGCTAAGTGAGCACTCAGAAGGTCAAGGAGCACATACATCGTACCGCTCAACATACTTGTTTGCCAGTACTCGTTAATATGTACCAGAATAGACAAATAAGACACGTTGAAAAAAATCGAGCGATAACTGGTAAAATCAGGTATAAGGTTACAGAAGAAACTAAAAGAATCGTTGCCTCATCGAATTAACGTTCAAACTTTTAAGCTTGAGGGGGCCACAAACGGGCCGCATTTGCATATTGTACCGCCTAAGTAGCCAGTCTGATTTCATTTAAGCTCGCGCTTTTAACCGCATGGCTCAATTTCATGGCCTGGTTTATCCGGAAACTGGATGCTTACAACAATTTAGCAGGTGAGACTTCGCTACTTCAAACGTCGAGCTTTCAAATCAAGTGGCTGCCAACACACGGGGTCATTGGATACCGTCACCAAGTTATCAGCGTGGTGTTCACGGGGGTCAACAGCTAACTTCAAACTGAGATTTCACCCGTAGGGTCTTCAACCTACCCCATGGGTTGAAGAAAGCGGAAAAATGAACTTGTGAAGCCTCTGTCAATGCACTGAGACCTGTAAAAAGTGACTTCAGCAGGTAACACCACCCCTGCCTTCTGCCGCCGAGACCTTCGGCGAATACTCTAATGGGGCGATCGGAAAACTCGACCAACAGGCAGCAGTGACTTGAGCATTTTCCAAATGTTTTTGTAAAGTAATCTAGGTAGATTTCGACGATCATACTTTTCTGTCCTAAACATGACCAAGCTTTACAAATTCAGCTATAAAAAACAACAAGCTAGAAAAAAAATGTATATACATACCGAGTTTCGTGACCTGTTAATAATTTATATAACAAAAATTAAGTCAGGATGCATGTAGTTTCATTAAAATATCAACTATTTGGAGGCCACGACCATGATACATACAAAAGTCGAGCATTATTTGAAACTTGCTAAATCACCGTTTTCCTGTAACTTGGTCGTTTTTTCTAGTCGCCAAAAAGGTCCTGTGAAGCAAGCATGTCCGTCCTCCCGGCTCGTTTAACTGGCAATTTTAGGACGCTTAGCGTCCGAATTGGTAAGTTTCTCGACGTTTAGTTAAATCTAGTAATCATATATTCAAGTAATACACCAAGTTTTGAGTGAAAATATACACTCTACGGTGTTTGGCCACAGTTAGTGACTTTGGTGTATATTTCGCAGTCACTACGAACTTGGTGGCTCGCGTAAGACGTCTACTAATGCGTTACACGATTAGCATGTCCTGCCTGATCAGTTCTTTGAGATTCTTATTATTCGAGAAGAAATTCGTCAAAACTTTTAAACATGTACAAGGTACTTGCGATCTAGCTTGCGGAATTTAGTGTCAATTGGAAGCAACGTCACTTTCGCAGTCTGTGGTGAGTATATTGGTGTTTAACAGCATATCAACTGTTTTCTGCCGGGGAGGTGACTGGTCTTCTGAATCTGCTTTCAGTGTCGGCATATAATAAAAATTGCGTACGCGGATAACCAGAAAAACCCAGAAAAATTAGGAAAATCCAAAATTATATGATAATTGTGATACGTGTAGCAGTGTAATCTATGCTCTGTCATGTCATGGTACATTTACTGCACGCGGAAATTTTATTTCTAATATCGACATATTTATTGTTACTAGCCAGACGCTGGTTCACCGCGCATTTAATAGGGACGAAAATCTTCTAATTTATAAAGAAAACACCATTCGTTGATCTCAATTGTCTCAAAGCTAGAAACTAATTATAATGTTAATTATAATATTTCGACAATTTCACATAGTTGGTAGTACTTTATAGGTAGCCACAGTTCTTCTCCTCGTTGCAATGATAAATCTAATAGATATTTTTGTCATATTACGTTCTGATCATTATATTAGATAGGCCTCCGGATAATTTGCTTCTGATCCATATGATTTATATCATGATCTGTTAAAGCTCACGGGAGCAGCCGCTATAATAATTTTGGACCTTTGAAAAATTATTATAAAGTATACCGATGACGAAATTGATTTCATATGTGAAAATAGTTTCTATGCTAAAATCTAGTAGGTGCCTCTCACAGCACACCTAATTTGTTCAATTATGCTGTTACAGTAGGGTACCCAGAAAATCTGAATTAGCTATTCTTGAGGGTCAAAAAATCGTTAGTTTTTAAATCGAATGCGAATGCAATGCAGGGTTCTCGAATATCTACTTGGCAAAGTTTTTTTTTCTGTTTGTGTTAAGGGGGACCTCGTTCAGCTAACCAAGACTTGTTATAATAGCAGAGAGATAGATCAACCAGCCTAGATAATTTCACTTTGGTTTCCGTGAATCTATCCAAGTCGGTATCACCTACATCACTGGTAATTATTTTATAAGATTCTATTGCCCATCATGCTTTGTTTGTGTCAACATTTTAGTTCCTTGCATTTGTGAAAAAGACCCTTTTGTAGTAGTTTGTATTGTTCAACTGATTACACTATTAAACGTTCTTCATAAAACAACTAAGGTAGCATCCTTTCGGTTTAACCAACGAATTAGCCAATTAAAGAGTAACGTAGTATAACCAATGTGACATCATTAAAATCATGATCGTATTGCATTGCGACCCTCACATAAGTTATGGTTAAAGAACTCTATCTATGCGTGGTATGGACGTGGAAGTATCTTATTGATTTTTACCCGACTTGTCGCCTAATATACTTATATTCCGTTCATTTCCATCCATCCATCAGCACGTGAATCAACGACTTTTATCATTTCGATCGATTAATAAGATTGGTGTCACAGGTTTCGTTTGTGGTTAATCTTTAATCTGACGGGAAAATTCTCATTGACTCCCAGTTCTTCGCTGATCAAGTGTCAATTTTCTCAGTTAGCAGAGCACACACGATTGACCTGCATAACACATTCTGGCGACTAGTCATCTTGTAGCTGAGCTGTTGATTGTGGCGGCCACAACAGCAGCAGCTGCGGCAAAAAAATAGTAAGCGTTTACACCGCTCCACTGCTACCAAGGATTTTGATGACAGACGATTTGATTATGCCTGTACCGATGATGACGCTGAAGTCCTATCAAGCGTTGTGCTGGCAGGTTGCGCGAGTAATTACGAAACGAAAAACATATGGGAGCTCATCATAGCGTTAGCATGGTTCGAGCATATGAGGTGTTTTTCATCTGAACGGTTTGTTTAGCTTACCTAAACAACGCAGCAAATTCGTAATATCTGATTTAAGGTACCATACATGATTTCGTTTAGAATCGTACATCCAACGCAATTACAGAATGATAATGCGCCGTAATAATGAGCTTACCTTGCTTTGACCGACAAATATTTTACTTTTGATGTACCAACTTTAATAGGTAAATCCCGTTAAATCTTTCCGCTTCATCGAAAAAAATGAAACACGTGTAAGTATTAAGTAAAGATGCGCGTCGTAGACTGATATGAGGATGATGTGCTATATATGTCAGTACTAATTAACCAGTAAATTTGTCAAATTGCTTGTTTTTTTATTTATATTTAAAAGTACTGTAGTGTAGTATTTCAACAACAAACGCGTATACAACAATCAGGGTATTAGATCGTACATAGAAGAATTCAATCAAGAAACGACTTGATTGTTGTTCAGTCTAAATATTATCACATGTCGATTTGCTGATTCTTCTATTACCAATAAGAACATGACTATTTTGTTCTGACGGAAATAAACAGTATGTTGTGGGTTTATACCACAATAAGGAGTTGCACTCAACCGTTATTTTTTGTCGCAGTTTCTTTGCTCAAAAGACTGCTTTCTTCATAAGCAGACGTAATTTACAAAACAAAGTACATAGGTAAATAAACGCCTTCCTAGAACGCTTCTGTACTCTGTAGGTAGCGCCTATAATAGCAGGCTGATTAAAGCGACATTCTTAACATTATGTTGACAGAATTTGAAGAGTAATGCGGGTTTTCATACTGGTAGATTTGTTAAAATACTACAGTCCTACTCCATCTATAGAATAAGTTATTTGTTAAAATACTACAATCTTATTCAATCTGTAGAATGAGTTATTGTCAACTCATCATGACTAGTCATATTGAAAAATAACTATGGATGATACCACTCCATCTAGGGCATATACGTCACGACCTCATAACGGGCAGTCGTGAGCGTATCGATCTCAGGGCAGATGTGGCCACGTGATTTTAATTATTATTATTATTATTATTATTATTATTATTATTATTATTATTATTATTCTGTATTTTTTGTACTGGTCTAATTACTACAATTTTTGACGAAGATTTAGTTTGGCCCACGCCGTGTGCCCTTGTTTACTGAAGATGAATACCTTGTCGGGAAAAATTAATAGGGACAAAAGCACACGATATGATATGACAGATTGCACAAATAAAAATTTATATTTCAATCCTGCTACGTATACCAACATTGATGTTTCCATGAACTATCGGTTAGTTTTCTTCTACCCGATAGCTAACTTGTGTCGGCGGTATAACTGTGTGTAGTAACTTTAGGTGTATAATAGTTTCTGACCATCAAAAGGATCCCAACATAAGTACATGTAGCCGAATGTATCCCTCGTCATCTATGTTATTATTATAAATTTCAGTTTATTTTTCATGTGGCAATTTTCCAGCTGTCTTTTGAGTACATTAACTTCATTCTAAAATCTAAAGTAGATTTAATAGATATATATGTAAAAGAAGACTCGTGAGCGTTCCTGTCGACATGTCTTTGCTGAGTTATTATTATGAGTCATTATATTCTTGTGAGCTTTTTGCTTCGTGGTAATTTATAATTTTATTTCCACAGCCGCCACCCGCGTGCAGCAACGGAATCAGAGCTACAAGACACGTAAGTATAATGCCAATGAGTTGTCTATTTGTCGTGTGTAATGAATCATGTTCGTTATGTCGTATATCGATGTAGCATCATGATCAATTTTTTGCGAGAATGCAACAATGTTTATGCTCTGCATATTCGGAATTTTCGTATATTGGCACTTTAGCTTGCCTCTCCTTATAGAAATATGGCAGCAAATAAATCATTACGTAATATACATCGACACCAAATTAAAGAAATACCATTAATTTTACCGTTATTGTTGGATAGATGTTCTCCGACGTGCCCCAGGCATTTTGATCTTTCAGGTCAAACGATCTAGTTATGAGACGAAGAGAGACAGATGCTCAATACATAAGCTACATATCCTATTTTATTTTATTCTCGAATAAGTTTATCTTCCTGTTACGGCAGTCAGTTTCAGTCAGAGCCTATTCGAGTTCAGTAATAGAAAGCGTTATCAACAGGTAGCCGGCGGGATGTCGGCGCATCTGTCACGGTATTTTCGAGGGCCCAAGACGTTGAGATTACGGGTCAGGAAAAACGCAGCCAGTATTTCCAGGAGGGAACAATAAGGGACAGTTTCTCTCTAAGGCGTTTCCTAGAGTGAAGGCAGTGACCGTCGCAGCACTAGCACGCAGCTTAGCATGGCTTTACTGCTGGTCTATGACTGTTACTCGGCGAACTACGACTGGGGCCATCATTACTGTCACCACTACTCTCAAGAGTCTTTATGGATAAAGTAGTAGTTATTGTAACTGTAATAGTTACAATCTTTACTTCTTCAGCAGTAGAAGTGATAAATGGGGGGTAATTAAAGAGGGGTTGGGCCATTCGTGTGAGCGCATCGACATGAATGTCACTCAGCGGATGCACTTTATGGTTTGCTCGTTCCTACTCCACAGTACGATCGGGATGGCTCTTGACTTGTTGCTGATAGCGGCGATTTAGGTTGGCCTTTAAGCGGGCCTCTTCTCTCCTAGGACAAAAAATTATTCTGTAGAAATATAAACAGATCTACTAACAATTTTGATGAAAAGGCAAACGCATAGCTGTAGTAAAACTCCCTGCGACTAAAAAGTAGACTAAAGCTGTTTGTGGAAATTCGATGGTGTAATTCGGTGGTGTATTGAGGATAAGTGGGAAGCACTGCAATTAATTTGTGCGGATACTTAGTGCGTCTGATGAGCATCAGGTCTTTAGGCACAGTGCTGCCAGGCTAACGAGATTTTACGGAAATAGTTTTAATCATGACAGATTCTACCCTGATGTAATGTAACGTGACTTGTGACTATGGACTTAGTTTTTTTTATCGTACAACAGATGCCTTAACCTTGGTCTCTGGACCTTAGGCTAATATCTATCGGTTACAACTAGGTTGCTAGCATAATATCTGTTCCATTTTTGTCACCTTTTAAATGAAGCCACATTTTTATCTCAGTTTTCCGACAGCATGGTCACTATGGGTTTGTGTGATGTTTTCTACGGAATTGCTTGTTATATAGACCGGTGACAGTGATCGTGATGTTTCCATCTCAAAATATAATCGAATTCACGTTTTTTCACTATATTCAGTTAAATGTGAATTCTAGGAGCATATGGCATCTTGGAACCTATTTTGAATTTTTAATTTCAGTATTATATATCTATGAATTATTGGTATAGCGTTTTTAAAGTTAGTCCTTAAAGGTTAATACTTAATTTTATAAATATCCAATCCCACTGTTAAATATGTTTATGGATTTACCGATATGCTCAATTTCTCCATTTATTTTTCGGCGGGTGCACGATATCTGTTTCTGAACGACTTGGATTTAAAACTTCGAGTAAAGCTACGAAGGTTACGACACGGTGCCGTCGTCGCATTATAACATGTGACGAGTAGTAGTGCCATATACTAGCATCTGGACGAATACACTTCGCTCACCTAGCTATCCATGGTAATAACAACTAGATTTAATTGTCTATCATGGTATATGAGCTATAATAGAGCTAAATTAATTTTGCAGTTAACGGCCCTGCCAAAAGCCCGAGGAACATTGTACTCGTCGAAGCTGCCCGTACGCCGTTCCTTCAATCAAACACGAACTACAATGACCTGATGCCACATGATCTTCAACGTATGGCTTTCCAGGCGGTGCTCAGGCGCACCGGAATTCCCAAGGAAGAAATTCAGTACATTGTTTCGGGATCCGTTATCGCCGAACCTAAAACCTGCAATGTGGCGCGAGAAGCAGCGCTTTGTGGTAACAGTCTGATCCGTTCGATGGCTGCCTTTTATTGCGAATAGTTGAGGAAATGCGAACTGAACTGATAAGAGATGTTGTAGTTGTTTCATCATAAGGAACATAACGTATTTCATTTTGTTGGTATGGTCTTGGTTATTTATATCATTTTGCAATAGCTCTTGTATGTATCCTTATTCTGGTCGCAATTAAATACCAAATATACGTTGATCTAAAGGTTAAGGTTTTTCTATAATAGTTAAAACTGTTGGCGAATGTTTCGGTTGCCAGGTGGTTTCTCTGATCGCACACCATGCCACACCGTGACAATGGCCTGCATCTCGGCAAATCAGGCGATCACAACCGCTATGGGTCACATCGCACTCGGCGCGGTTGATGTCGCAATGGCCGGTGGGGTCGAGTTCCTGTCCGATGTACCAATCCGTTTTTCGCGCAAGTTGCGTAAGCTCATGATCGGCCTAAATAAGGCAAAAACGCCGATGAAGAAACTGAGCTTAGCCTCGAGGTTTCGACCGAACATGCTCGCTCCCGAACTCCCGGCAGTTGCTGAGTTCACATCAGGCGAGGTAATGGGTCACTCGGGTGATCGTTTAGCTGCCGCTTTCGGAGTGTCGCGTGCAGATCAGGACATGTTTGCTATACGCTCACATACACTCGCAGACAAGGCGACCAAAGAGGGCCTGTTAAGGGATATCGAGCCAGTGATTCTGCCCAAAGAACAGGAACCTATCAGCCGTGACAATGGCATTCGGGTGCCAACCCCTGAGCAAGTAGCGAAACTAAAACCGGCGTTTATCAAACCCTATGGGACCGTAACAGCAGCCAATGCATCATTCCTTACCGACGGAGGCTCCGCCTGTCTCATCATGGCTGAAGAAAAAGCCAAAGCTATGGGTTTCAAGCCAAAGGCATACCTACGTGATTTTATCTACGTCGCCCAGGACCCCAAGGACCAGCTGCTGCTTGGTCCTGCCTACAGTATTCCCGTTCTTCTCGAACGCAATGGTTTAAAAGTTAAAGACATCTCGGTTTTCGAAATCCACGAAGCGTTCGCTGGGCAGGTGCTCGCCAATCTTCGTGCGATGGAGAGCGACTACTTCGCAAAGGAACATATGAAACGAAAGGTTCCATTCGGAGCTATTCCGATGGAAAAGATTAACACATGGGGCGGTTCACTTTCGATTGGACATCCATTCGGGGCCACGGGTATTCGCCTCGTTGCAACGTGCGCGAACCGATTGGAGAAAGAAGGCGGACAGTTTGCTGTTTTAGCGGCCTGCGCAGCTGGTGGACACGTATGTTTATTAGAAGTTTCAAAACAGCAACAAAACCTTTTTTAGTCAAGCTTTAGACCCTTCCCAAATGTATAATCTTTCGTATTATTATTATTGTATATGTCTTTTTCCTCTACTATTTCTGTACGGCATAACTTGAAAAGTTGCTCCAAACCGCTGCTCAGTAGTTCCATGGAAGACGCAGCAGCCATACTGATTTGGAACACTGATTTTTGTTTGTTACAGGGACACGCCATGATCGTTGAGAAGCACCCTAATTGAGAATGGAGCGCACCAAACTCGTCGCACGTAGCAATATAAATTTAGTCGTTGGCGATAAATTTAGTTGTGGAAACAAGGTGAATAAATTTTGTTTGGCGCAATCATGATATCGGCGTGAAAACAATAAAGACTAGTTTGATTCTTATTAGTGATGCACTCGCATGAACGAGGCTGGTGCCGGTTACAAATATTTTTTAAAAATGTATATACAAACAAAACATATACACCAAAAACAAACTTTATAGCGATAGGAGGACATCGCTTTACATACAGACACAGCCAACACAAACAGCAAGTGACGACGTAATAATAAATTGTACCGCATGGGGTTTGAAGGAACGATACAACTGGGTCATTTTTTTCTTTTAGTGCTCTGTGTTTCTAACATTATGCAGTGATCTGAGGCTTGACGATTAGCAATGTACTGCTAAGTTTCTGCATGGTGCAATGGTAGCGTGTAAGACACGTGAGGTGGCCTAGTTCAAAGCCGAGCGTTACTGCACTTCGTTTCATGTTGACTGAAGCCAGTCGCCTGAAACAGATTTAACGGCAGTATCGGACGTAGAACTGTGAATTTTTGTTGGTCTACCGCCAAGATATATACATAAAACGATAGCTATTTGCGAACAATTTAGTGCAAAAAAACAGTTCTTTTATTATTTAAAAATGAAAAATAATTTTATATATTTATCGGTGACGTCTAGGTTTGCTAACTGTATTTTTTGTAAGTAGGAGTCGCATTGGAAAAGTGCGTGTAGCTTTCTGTCTTTGATGACAACTTATGATATGAAACCTAAAACCTAAGTCGGTTTATACAGAGTACTTTGGGGTGATTTTTTAGAACAACGATCGTATTTACGGCAAACAAAAAAATTTATTTCTAAAATTTCTAAAAATTTAATATGCAACTGTTTTCGATGTGGAACGAATTAGTCACTATATTTATTTTTAAGATTACTTGATATGACAAATTGATGCTGCAGAAATGCAATTCATCTTTTGAACTTTTTCCGTCTCGTTCCTTGTTCCCTGTTCTTTTTAGCCATTTTTTGTTGAAACTTAATCTTTTTCTTTCTTTTAAGTTCCTTCAGAATTACTTCTGGTCGTTTCAGTTCGCTTTTTACAGGTTTACCAGTTTTCTCGTCTATTGTCACACGTCGCAGCCTGAAACGCGGTGCAGCGTAATTATTGCCCTTTCCAGTTTATATATTATAAGAATAACACACGGATACGTAAACTATATAAGTTTTATGCAAGTTACTTTTCGAACTACTATGCTAGTAGATTGATGTCAATTTGCACAGTGAAAAATTATTGTGGCTGCCTAAATGTATCTGTTTCTTGTATTAAACAGGTGCTTCGGGAGCTTCAGACCTCCGATAGGGTACAGTATCTTCACATGTTTCAATCATTGCTTCCTATTCATTGCAAACTAATTTATATATATTATTCCTTATAAATTAGGATCGCGTTTTTTTTCCATGATTTCCACACAAGCTGTTAGCAATGTTTATATACTTACTTGGGCTGGAAGCGTTGGTTGACGCCCAACTCTCTGCGGAAAAGCTTCTGCTTTCCAAACATATCACCTTCCTGCTCCTCGTCGCTATTATAAGTGGCGCCATAGTCAATATTGTTCTTTTGTTTCCACTGCTTATACAGGTCTTTTTTGTACGAAGCTGGCACTAAAACGCCCGATTCTGTTCGAATCTTCTTGTTTTTGGGATCACTTCCATCATCGTCGAGCACGAAGCGCTTCTTCTTCCGATCCCACTTCATCTGTCTTTTGTTCTTACGAATATCATCAACGTCTTCACCAAGTAAATCCAGCACCTCAGATTGTATTTCGCGACTGAAATTCTTGTCAAGGCCGAGACCCCTTTCAAAATGGTGATTTGAAGGCACGTGCGGAATGTAGAATTTCTCATCGCGAAAACTATCAGGTTTAACGCGTTTCTTCACATTCAGTAATCGATGTTTTGTAGCTTCAGCAAACACTTTCGAAATCACATCTTCATCGGCAGCTTCGAGCGTACTTACTGGTCGAGGTTCAGCATATTTTAGTCCATAGGAGCCCTTTTCTTTTTCGTCGGAGTTCCTGTGCGATAAGAGCCGCTAGTTAATTTTAAACCCTATCAGTAATAGATGGGAGATGGTTTGTGAGTAGTTCAATAAAACTTCGAATTGTTACAATCACAGATATTCTTACTCTTGTTACAGATTGCAAAGGAAAAGCACTGATAGAAGATCATTTTCAACACACATTTTCTCGATAAGAGTATCATGGGTCTGACGTTTTTTCTTCATGATTGTCGCAGCGTCTGTTTTCCCCGTGTTGCCAATTTCGAAAATCGTTGCCGATGGTTTGAACTTCTTACAGGCTTCAATCATACTTTCTCGAGCAGAATCGATTGAGTCCTTCCTGAAAATCGGATGCAAGGGAAGCTAACCCAAGAATACAGTAGGTTTAATATTATATATATATAATACGCAATATTATATATATAAATATTATATATAGTATAATACGCAAATAATTTTATTCTTAATTTCTATCGTACAAGCGTATCCATTAAAATCGATTTTAGGTGACAGACCTGCTTGTCTCTCTAGGCTTATTGTTTAACCCAAATAGTGGACTATACCATACCGTTTCTTTGAGAAGGGATTTCATGCGTTTATTGGACTCCGCAGACGCGGTCGGACGTGACTTCCTGTATTGCTGCAATGCATTAGAGCATACCCGTTTCATGTTCATCAGTTCGACGCTTGTCTTATGCAGACTATCGAGAAACGAACGCTCTTCATCAAAAACAAGCTCAGGCACTGAACCAGTCACACCTGATTCATCCTTCAAATAAGAAGAAATAAACTGGATTCTTACTGGTCCTCTTGACCTCATGTCATTCTCGAAAAAAATTCAATAAAATTTTATCTTAATTGAAAGTTAGTGCTTTTACTGTTTAGACTAAAACCTATAAACAATATTCGCCGTTACTGAATCATTGCGGTTATAGATAATAGCTAAACGCACAGCGGACTCTATGAAGCTAACCTCAGTCATGTTATCGTCACTAAATTTAAGTGGGGTATCGAGGAAGAGATGCAGATCTTGAAGATACGCTGCCTCATCAGGACTCACGAAACTGAACGCCGTTCCAAACCGGCCGGCCCGTGCAACTCGACCTACACGATGAACAAACAGCTTTGGTTTTGCTGGAAAACTGAAGTTAATGACGTGGTCCAGTAACGGAATATCAATTCCTCGAGCCGCTACATCGGTCACAAGCATGATGCGAACTATCTTTGACTTGAAGCTGGCTACAGCTATTTTACGTGCCTGCTGATCCAACGAACTATACACGCAACTACACGGTATACCTGCTTTCTCGAAAATCTGAAATTATCGAAAATCCCCGCATAACGTTTAAAATAGTTTTGGAATCCTGTTTTAAAGACGGAAGGACAGGCCATTTCATCAACGACTTTTTAAAGGAAATATATCGAGCGTGGACGTAACGCACCTCCTTTAGGTACTCAACATGATGCTTGGTAGGCACAAAGACAACGGTTAGTTGTTTATTTTCCAAGAGTGTCCTAACGAGATGGATGACTGCGGGGTATTTATCCTCATCTCGCATCACCCAGAAGACCGTTTTAAGTGTATCTGGCAGCTTGGAGTCGGTATTAAGGCGGATTAAAATCGGATCCTTGAGACCAGCCCTGGCGAAATCGACTAAAAGTCGGGGTAAAGTTGCCGAAAAGAGTACTGTCTGGCGAACGTCGGGAAGCCGGTTCAGGGTTTCTGTCATTTGTTCTTGAAATCCCATCTCGAATAACCTTCATAAAATATTCATTAGTATCTATTAGATTCATTAGAGCATACATCAGCAAACAAAATATCTGTACGAACATATATTCTCCTCAAGCATGCACACGAATATATAGCCTACTTCAACAGTAACTAAAAATATCGTTCTCAAACGATACTAAAAGCAGAGACTTCTTCGTTCCGCATATAATACGCAATGTTTGAGTCATTGCACGAAGTAGACTTACCTGTCAGCCTCGTCAAATACAACATATTCAACTGTTTTCAGCTTAAGGTTCATCTCCATGATGAGATGCAGTAATCGGCCTGGCGTACCAATGATAATATCAGGATTTTCATGCATTGCCGCAAATTGATCTTCAAGTGCGTCGCCTCCAAGAATAACTACACTTTGTAGATCAGTAAACTTTCCTAGATCTTTGCAAAAGCGATGAGTCTGCACAGCCAACTCTCGCGTAGGTGCAATAATGAGAGCCCTTGCGCCGGTCACGGCTGAATGCGCCTTCAGGCGTTCGAATAAAGGAAGGAGAAAGGCGGCCGTTTTTCCGGACCCCGTGCGAGCCATGGCGACGACGTCTTGACCTTGCAGAATTACTGGTATCGCCTATAAAATAGATGATAACGAAGTTCAGTAACAACTAACTATAGCCTTGCTATTACGGTGGAAGGGGGGCACTTTAAGACATAATACTCGTAATCACAAAATTTCAAAAAAATTGTTCTTACCGCGTCACAATCTATGTGCACGAAAGTATAATGGTGATGGAAATTTACCTTTACGAAACAAAAAAGTGGTCAACTCCGCCTGCAAACCACTTCTTACATTAACTGTGCTCACGCCTCTAACCCGTGTTTATGACCAACAAACTAAACAGTACAGAACGTATTTTTAAAATAGGCATGTTTGAATTTGAATTATAGCGTACTTTGCGTTGAATAGGCGTTGGTTGTTTATAGCCTTTTTTCTGAATGCCCTTTAAGATATTGTGGCTGAGGCCGAGTGCCTGGAATCCTCCAGATTTGTTTTTCGATACGGCTGCAAGCAGCTTCTCTGCTTCAAATCCTTCCATTTCGTCTTCGGAATTCTCGTTTACTTCGGATCGATGTTCAAGCATCTCGCTGTCGATTTCCATTTCCTGTGGAACATAATTTCTATGTTAGAAAAGCTGAACTGAGGAGAGAGGTGAAATGAACCATTTAATAGTTAAATCAATCTGAATGATTATTTCAGTGTCAAGGTTAAAATTTATCTTGACTGACGTTACGCGTTATCTTATCTCGACCAGCTGGGTCGTGGACACAAGAATCCAAATTTTCATTCTTGTATTTAAAAATCGGACACAAACATTGGGAAATAGACTGCTTGCCACTAGATTAAAAAATTGCATTAATTCTTATAAAAAAAAAAGTTAAAGCGTAAGGGAGCTTCACAAAAAACCATATCATACACAATACCTATGTAGTCTTAAAGTAACACTGGTTTAATTATTCCCAACAAGTTTTAGTTTCTTCACATACCTTTTATTTGCCAGTGACCTTTTCATACTATATTATTTAATCAAAGAATGTTGGTAGCAAAGCCTGATTTAAAATGCGGACGCCTAAATAATCATCAGCGTTCACTAAATCTCGCGGCCATCAAAAGCAGATCAACGCTAGCTTAAATCTACTTCAGCGCACAAGATATTTACGCCATTATATATCAGTTTCTACTACCGAAGAAGTACATAAAGGGAATATTAGAAAAAAGGCATAGCCTATTGCGTGATTAGTAAAATTGAGTAAACGATATAGCAGGCAATTACAGGACAATGAAATAAATTAAAAAAACACTTCACCTGTCATTCTGGTTATGACCAGAACTAATGTTAGTTACAGCTGGAATAACCTATGTCCTTTACATAAGATACCAAACTAAGCAGTAGAAGTGACACTTACATTAACGTTATTATTTAATTATTTTTCTAACCTTGTCCGATGCTTTTTCCCTCCCCTTTGTCTTTTTCAGATACTTTTTCTTCTCCATATTTGTATAGAGGGATACAACGCTGAATAATTGGAGTAATGAATACACTTTTCCACTCGTTAACAGGATATATGCATCACATGAACTTCAGTTCACTATTCCAGTCGAAATAACAACGTAAGCACGTGCTTTAATACGCGGAACTTCTGCTGCAAATTGGCGGAGGGTGTGTATCGGATGGTCAGACTGTTCACACATTCCGATGTTGTGTCGTTGTATACTAATTTCATATGCTGTCGTATACAACGTATCGTGCCAGGTGAAGGTTTGATTAGGTCCTCGTGATCTTTCGAGAATCTTTGGTAGCTGAAAAATTCTCGTGAGCTCAAAATACTTAACTAGGTTGTGCGTGTTAGGGTAAACTATTATCAGAAACAGTGTAGCACGAAATCGTTTCGTGACAATCAACACAAGTGAACTGACCCGTCCAGTGTCTGAATAGGGCATGAAAGACGCAATGAATCCTGAGACTCCTGTTTCAAGTGAAATGCCACTTGATGCCCTCAAAATGTGGCCTAAAATGATTCAAGCTGTTAAATCTGATATGGTGAGTAACCTATGGTAATCTCAATGCAACCTTGCTTGTCACGCTACTTACTGTTATTTGTTAGACTTTAGAGGTCTTTATCTCGTACTGTTTTTTCTGTTCTGAACATTGAGATCGCTTTGAGTTATGCTCTAGTTCGTTTTAATGCATATTTTTGTGCTAACGATTCATTGTACTTGGAATGGGATTCTCTCAGGCGACGGTTAGATTCCCAAATTTTATCTGATCGCATATGTTGTGTAGTATTTGTCTATAGCGGTACTTTAACTAGCGACTCTGGTTCTTTCAACCACAAGTTTAGCTATCCACGCCACAGTAGCAACACAGCGGGTGTATCAAGAACAATGATCCTTTGAGGATGTAAAAGGCGTACCAGTTTACATAATCAATTCCATTTACTACAAACAAAATGCTTTTAGGAAACTATATATTTTGCGTTACCGTTACTACCTCCAGAGCTTAAGCAGTTGAGCTGTGCACAGTGAAACGTGACGTACGCAAGATTCTGGAAACTTGTACAGCGAAGTAGAGTTCTATAGCCAAAACTACTACCGGCCACTAACAAGTACAAAACATGACCCTTATAGAAACTCTGTGTTTCTGAAGAATTTATAAAAAACTCGAAAGTGCTTAGTGACTGTCGCCAGATCGTACGTTTAGTTTGGACGTTTTTCACATTAAGTTAGTTGGTTATCATGATAACTGGTCAGCCTACGTATGGTACTTGCCTTTAAAAGCAACAATACGGTTGAAAAACGCGTGATTTATTTACTTCTGCACGGAAGCTTAGAATTATTTTTACCAAAAACAAGAAGTCATTGGAGTCGTTAAATGTGAGTTACCGTTTGTGTGGATCGTGTTATTCATTGTATAGGATTTTGATATCCTTAAAAAAGTTATTGGCTACAACAAGCAATTAGGTATTTTAATGCAAATAACTTGTGCGATAACCTCTAGTGCTTAAACGTTTCTCAAACTCATGTGGATATACCGCACCCTTATCTCATGATTTTCTCTAGGACAAAGATCACGCCATGGACTTTTGCAATCTATTAGATAGGACGCTCGACGAACTTACGCATATACACTCCGTAGTCGAAAGGCGTACACAAATGGAGGAGTTGCAACAGCAGGCATCCGGAACGACTGAGGATGGAAGTGGTGCGGCGAAAAATGACGAGGGTCGTAAAAGAGCTCGAATGAAATTCACTCCAAAGCGACAGGAGACACCAAGACCCTAAATGATTGTGCCAGTAAAGCCTGTCAAGACAGCTTGGTAAATATAGTGACACGACACCATGTGACCAACAAATGGATATACTGTACATACTGTACATATGTAATTCATTGTATAATATTGGAAAGCACTACTATGAGAATAAGAATCATTGTGTATACCATTAATAATATGTATGTAATAAATATAATGTTTAAGTTTATCAGTGCTATCTAACAGTTTAATTAGAGGTACACCATTGTGAATGGGAAGAATTGTTTTCCTGACGGGATGATCAAATAAAACGAGATAAGAGATTCCCACAATATACGGTATTAGTGAAGTCGGTGTCTCTAACTAGTAGAATGGTTTACTCATAGAAACAGTCATTTAAATAATAACATTCAAAACGTGGTCACATGCATAGGAGCGGTTAGACGTAAGCAAATGAATCAAAGAACCTTTACGTTCACCGAATGCGCTGGATCATTTCACATTTCATTACGTGCGCCGAAGTCCTTTTCATGTCACTGCGGTCCTAAGGGTATCCTAGACATAAATATCTAAAGCATCTTTTCAATCTGCTACCTTTGTTAGTTGCATGCACATGCATATTCTCTAAGTAAAAATTACATTTATATACATGAAAATATTAACATTTATTATTAGGAGCGGTTAGACGTAAGCAAATGAATCAAAGAACCTTTACGTCCACCGAATGCGCTGGATCATTTCACATTTCATTACGTGCGCCAAAGTCCTTTTCATTTCACTGCGGTCCTAAGGGCATCCTAGACATAAATATCTAAAGCATCTTTTCAATCTGCTACCTTTGTTAGTTGCATGCGCATGCATATGTCTCTAAATAAAAATTACGTTTATATACATGAAAATATTAACATTTATTATTTTACATCTTTATTCGGTTTTGTTGCACACTCGGTACATCCCTGCTCTGCTCTAGCGTGCTCGCGAATCATTTTGATCTTCACACCCACGCACTGCCCTTCATGCCCCTATCCTTTTGTCTGTCTGTCATATAGTCACCCAACCTGTACTCATTCGCACAATCACTCTGATTACAATTACCCAGTCCTAACATAAGTTTCTACCTTCCATATATATATATATATATATATATATATATATGCTTTAGACATTATAAATCTCTTAATAACAGATCTGTGTGTACTATATTTTGCATTTCTGAACGACTGGATTCCTCCCTCTTATATTTAATTAAGATATATCTTAGTTAAATGTCATGTCTCCTATGAATGTATTGGTTTATTTAATTTTCATCATACGACTATGGTTGCGTATAAACCATGGTTGTTTCTCCACCAGATATCACCTTAAAATAAAAATATTCTAGGAATAAGAAACTAGAAGCTAGAAGTCGTTTAATAGGCTTTAGACTGAAACTATGTACAATACAGATTTCCTCTATTGCTGCCTGATATAGAAAGCAAAACAACCAATGTGTGCACGCTCGGCTACGCAGTTCATAGACAAGGCAATGACTCAATAGCATTCTGTTTACTGGGACCGATGGGTGATTTGCTTTATGAATATCACTCCACCTAGCTAATACTCTTACGAAAGATTATGAACAAAAATCCATCTTGCGCCCCGACCGGTAGAATCAAAGGAAGATCGAATACTGCTGTGTACTGATCCAGTACTGATTCAGCCTGATCAAGGCTAGCTATAATCTAGCCCAGCCAAAAAAAACCTAGCTAATCCGCCAAATTCATATGGTAGACAATACTTATACAGTTTTTCGACGTTTCTGTTGTCCCACTTCTACACACAGAATGTTCATTCCTTAAATGTTCAGTGACTCTCTCATCCTCCTTTTGTTTTTCCTCTACGATTCACTAAATTCGTCTTTTCCGCTATTTTCTTTATGAGTTACTAGTTACCCACGTGAAGTCGTAACTAACATCTGTTACCATGTGCATTTTTTCACACGACATATGGAAAAAGGTGTGATTTACGAATACACTCAATATGAAATCCAGTTATTCACTGTCATGAGCAAGTGTTCGCAACGTCAACCAGTACAGGATGGTTGGGTCACATCTAAGCGTTTCCTGTACATTCGTTTAAAGCGGCGGACAAGCACTCTAGCCTGGATAGCCGCCATTTTTGCGTCAATATTGCATTGAAAATACCAACCACACCGGCAGCTGTAGCAGATCGAACAGTGTCATACATTCCTACAAGAATTAGTTGTTCGGTTCTTTACACTGGATCGGTAGCCGGGGCCATTCACCTCGATGATGAAAGATCGTACCTGTCACTGGACGAGTTCCAGCGGCAACGGCGCTGTTGACCACAACATTATCTTAGCAGGCTATTTACTTAGACTTTTTGATTTGTGTCAACCACTCAACTCATCAATCTACATTGCTGCGTACTCCATCTGTACATAGAGCTTGTCGACGCCAATTTGTTTGAAGATGGCTTGTGTATGACTGAGAATTTGAGAAAGATCGGCTCTTCGTGCGACCTCCAGCTTCATGTTGCCTATGTAAACACCACTGCACAACGTCCAAAAGTGCTTATCCTGAAAAAAGAATTAGGCGTACAGTTGAGTTTAAGAAAGGAATGCATTTCAATGCATTGCAGCGACCAATTGTAGACTTTTTAAAAATATACTTATTTATTATTATAAATTACTAGTAACTACTAGCCGCACTTCGTATAGATATATTTCGAAAAACTCAAACCTCCGGGTAATGCTTGTACGTAAGCCTTACCTGTACACTGTAAACGCCGTCTAAAGCGCTAACTCTCTGGAAGCAGGACTGCAGCTGGCCATCAAGTGCATGTGGGACTCGCTGCATCAAAACTGAAATGGACTCCTTTAGGAGTGGGTAAACACTGATCAAGATGAGTATAGCAATGAACATCGAACAGAGGGGATCGGCAATCATCCAACGGAACTGGCTCACCAGAAAGGCTGAGACGATAACGCCTACAGAACCAAGCGTATCCGCCAGAATGTGCAAGAGCACACCTTGCATTAACTGACTTCGGCTTCCAACTCCTGTGCTGCAGGAGGAACCTGATCGAACACAGCAAACGCAGACAGAAAACAGGGGCAACGGCAACACGGTATGTATATTGCCATATTTAGCTAAAATTACTGGACAAACATTGATTAGTTGGCAGCTCTCTGTACAACTGCTGTATTTGTCTCGGTACACCTAATGAAACGTCAAGTGATTTAGTAGATCCGGGCGTAAACACACTTCCTTTTGTACTGAAAATTAGTCGTCTGAAAAAATGCCTAATGACAGTACTAGCCGTGAAAATATTTAAGCATAGGTCGTAAAATGGAGAAGGGCAAGTATGTGTTCGCGAAATTTAGTCCTTATATGACCGAAAAAAAAGTATGTCTGACACGACCTGTTATTTGGCTCTGTTTCTTACTCTGCCATTGCGTGCGTAAGTAATGAATGAGAAATTGCAGCTACGAATGTTTGATGGGAAAATAGAGAGCTCTTTGTAATTACCTCCGTGGCTATGGCCATGACCACCGTGAGACGTGTGTCCATTTAAAGGCAACCCATTTTCATGGCCTGTGCCTACTCCAGCCATATTGAGTAGAATATTATCTGTCTTGTCAACGGATCCATGATTGTGAACGTGTCCATGGTCATGTGAGTGACCGTGCCCACTGCTGCCTGCATAAGAAAGGAAGGTAATAGCGCTACGCCACCATTAGCAATAAAAACAACAACGCCAACCAAAACCCATTAACTCTGCTTAAAACAACCTTCTCTACATGTATTCTTAGTACGAAGTTTATTAGACTATTTATTACGAAGCCTGAAGTATGTGACTGTTTTCTATATCTTGTTTATTGTTAATATTATAATTTGGCTATATTAATAGCAACAGCCGTACCGTGAGAATGGCCGTGACCTCCATGGTTGAGAGCGAAGATGCCGATCAAATTCACGAAGAGTCCGGCAACGGAGACCAGGAACAGACGTTCGTGTTTCACCTCTGGAGGTTCCATTAGCCGCTATAGTAGTGTAAGAAAAGATGAAAGAACGGCATATACCTCTTAATAGAAATGTGTTACCCATTAACTTCTTAAGCATCGCAAAACAACAGTAATATTAAAACGAAATTACTAAGTGCTGTATGCCGCCCTTGGCCAAACAGCGACCATAAAATTACCTGAAGTAAAATCTAACAGCTTTTCTACACATGATACATAGGATAACGGGATAGCGTTTGTGCATTTAAAGCAAGCATAGTACATAATTAAAGTAGATATATTTTTATATATCTACTTTCAATGTTTGAAAAACTATTCAGAAGCAGTGGTATTCATCTTGCACTACATATATTTGAAGTAGCTAGCTTTTCCTTCAACCAAAGTGAGTTATCGTGGTTGTACGCAGAATACAACTAAACACAAAATTACTTACTTCAACGGCCTCTGAAAGGATGAAGAATGCAATGAACACGAGGAAAAGTCCATTGACAAAGCCTGCCAACACTTCGGCCCGTACGTATCCAAATGTGAATCGTTCATTGGGTCGCCACTTCATAATAATAGACGCAACTAAGCCGGTTACAAGTGCCGAGCAATCGAAGAACATGTGGAATGAGTCCGAAATCAGACCCAAACTGCCAAAATTGAGTAGGGATAATATGAGCTACAATTAGATAATGCCAGCAATAGAAGTTAGATGCACAAAAGCTAGTCAAGACAACTTACATTAACTTTTCACGTATAGTAGTAATTACTTCTACCTAGCAAATTTTAAGTGCTAACTGTACCTTCGCAGTCCCCTAGTAGATACTAGTAATCGACAATAGTTTCCACGTATATTTCTTAGCAGATGATCGTCTCTCTTTACGTAACTTAAAGACGAAAAGGTACACGCTGTGAACCCTAGTAGCTTGAACTAGACTCCAAGCATTCAGACTTTTCTATATATATTTTATTTCATGCTGGTACTCACCTATTCGTCCACAGTCCGTAGAAGAGCTCAACGAAGGCGAATCCAAGATTGATACAGAGGAACAGGAACAGATTCCTTGTAGCCTGATCGGAGAGAACGACTCTGAAGAGAGACAGGGCATAGCATAAGAACGAACCTTGCAGAAAACACTTGGATTGCCAAACAGTTCCTTCGGCATTCCAGCGGGGACGCCATCTACCGTGTTCGCTGTACGATCACACGGAATCATTACCGTAACATAGTCAAATCAAACTGATTTGCCGTATTTCGAGAATAATACAGGCGCTGCCGTATTTTTCTCTTGGATAGAAAGTCACTGGTTCAAAGAAAAATCAATGTAAAATCAGCATGCTACGGTACGCTGGCACAAGAAAAACTACTGCAGAGATATACACAAGACTTGAAGAAAGTCTTATCGTCCCGCTTGTCTAATAATAATGGTACACATCTGGATATCTTTAGCTCCTGTTTTAAGCAATCAATTTTACAAAAATTGCAGCTCTATATATCCGCGAAGGGCTGTTGTTCACGCAACCACGAAATAATCATGGGCGGTTTGTATTTAAATGCGCTACTAGCTGTAGCTGCGTCATAATTAAATATACCTTTCCGCTCAGCTTGCAGAAAGCCTGGTGATTTATGTAACAAGGAAGTTATGACACCGTTCACCGTTAGCGCTATAGTTTTCAAAAGCCCTGGGTGTCTTTGTAGCTTTTCCATTGTCAATATAATATAAAAAAAATACTAGCTTTTCGTGTTAGGCTATTTTTTGTTATAGTACTGACAGTACAGGAAATCGTTATGCGCATAGTAAGCACAAAATCACCTTTCATATTTTACTTCATTGTTGTACACGGGTCTAATCTTAAGACGACAGAAATAGTCGAACTACTTGCGGAAGTTACACAAAGACGCTACAGACGTAACTAATAGATGTCTCCATATACCTAGTACTACAAATAGTTGATAGCGGAACAGTTTCTACTTACTCATGTATTTACCTAAATTAATATAGCAAAAATTGTCACTGATAAAACTGACGGGAAGGGGAAGGGAAAGTAGAACTTTTAATGCAGCCATAATTGCTCTTTCTGTCGTTTTATTCATATTTTACATGAACGATTAATTGCCGCGGCAAATAATAATTAATGACGCGGCAAATTCAAAGCAGGTTTTAGTTTTATCTAAGCGAGCAGCAACCAACCAATCAGATGAAAAATAAACAACCAAGTCCAACTGAAACACCTTGACGTTTTTATCTGACAGTGAATAATAAGTCTTCTTCTACATACACATGGTTTCTAATGCACCAAAAAGGCGCAATTAATGAAATGATACATAGTGATGAATCCTTTGGAAATCTTATAATTTGTATATACAATTTATTTAAAATGCTTCCGATTTCTATGATGAAAATGGCTCTTGATAGTAACAGTTCAGCGAATGCTAACGCACCAAGTGAAATTCTTAATTTTAAGCCGTCAACCCGTCAGCAATCGCGTCCGCAGGCATTTTTTAGGTCGACTTCTGCTGGAGCTTGTATGCCATACGTGTATGAGCACCAGTGAAACAACCTTCATCAATGGACACGATACGTAACTTTTAGGTTGCCTAGGCTCAATCGACAAACAGTAAGACACACTGGCGAGCGTAGCAACGTCATCTTCTATACTGTACTACGCAGTATTCCGAAGGTTGACTGTGGCATGAAGATCATACTGAATTGTTTAACTACGCTATATTTTAGTATATGATTTCAGTTATGGCATTATTACATAAAATATATTTATTTGGGTTATTAAAAGCTATTTGTTTTCTTTTTGACGAGGATAGCTAGGTTTAATCGTCTGCTTCGAATCGTCAATATGGGACGTTGCTGTCCAACTATGTTTAGCATTATGTACAGCCAAAAGCGAGGTTTGATAGAGTTTTGACAGCTAGAATGGGCTGAAAATGTCTGCAACAATTGATTGCAAGATGTCTGCCTATTCTACTCTTTCAACAGGGTTTCTTTAGGTATTTATCTTGCACAGCTCATTCATAATAGGTTCTTTCTTTCAAGCATCCTACTGCGGAAAAGTATTCCGTATTCCGGTTTGCTTTTTTTACATGGCCTTTCGCAATTACTTAACATAATTGTTGTCATTTTATTTCTAATAAATGTATGAATAATAAATTGAGTTTCGTTTTATTCTTCAATGTCCATTGCTGGTCATCATACAGAAGCCGATATGCGCATGGTTTTCAAGTTTCTGCTATAACTACGAATATAAGCGGAACCAGTACGTCCGCGTCTGTGGCTTGCGTTACGATTGTATCGTCGTGGTTAAACTAGTGCATGGGAGTTGTCCTATACGACTGGCCCTAATGCCAGCCCAGCATTTGTTGTCACACGGTATGCTACCGGTAACATTCCGTCTAGAAGAGTTGACTTATATCTAACAGAAAGGACGAGCTGATGGACTTGACGGTCCAAAGCTAAGTTTTCTGGAAACATTTTTGCAGATATCCCTCTGGAAGGATTCCAAGAAACTGCATTAATTATATCAGATTGTAATGGCGAGTTCACCTGTTTGCTTTCCAGCTTAAAAGACAGGTCCGTTTTATTTATTTGGGTATCAAGCAACATCTAATCTCCTCACATATATCTTAAAGCAAGTGCTAATGTGAACGAGCAAACGAGATACTTACTCACATTTTAGCCCAATCAGTAAAAGGAATCGGGGACATAAACATAAAGGCATAGTAGATGCATCGTTGGTCAACGGCAGTACCGATGAGACGACCATTACGATGCTACATGGATCTAATAGCCATTCCAGATGTTTCATACCGCTCATTAGAAACTTCCAAAAAGAACCCGGAGTGAGTACATTGCTAGATCACTAGGTCACGGAAGAAACAGGAAACACTCTGTCAACAAACACTATTTAGTGGAAAGTCTACAAGACGAACCCGTGGACTATGGTACACTAGCTTTTCTATAAAATGCAGATGGCACTTTGAAAAATTTGGCGCCCCGTTCTGAGGTCTATAGTTGCGGAAAAACGCTCCAGTACGACATATACGTTGTTTAGTCTCTGGATTCTAGAATGACCATGGCTTTGAAGGCAACGTTCGCAGCTAAGGCGTTCCGGTTAGGTAATCAATAAGGTGCAAATAGGATTTTAGACGAGGCTTCATGCACGGGCAAATGTCGCTGTGGTTGACAGCACCAAGCTGAGCGTATCGATGGTCGCGCGGTCCATGTACTTCTTACGCTCATCCGGATAACGAAAGCCGTCAATCTTCAGCTGCAACCAATGTTCCGAATAATAATTATTAGCACTTTTGCCGATGGTACACTGTCACGTGGTTGCTCTTCAACGAACGCAGAGACAAATGACACCTAAAATTGCAGTTCCGATAATTCGAGACCGATGGCCAGCCTGTTCAACCAAATGTTTCAGTTCAACATAAGGATAAATATCCGATCCCTCTTACGTGCATAGAATAGACGTACCAGCACACTTCTACGGTCCACTCGCGGCAACCCAGATGTAATCGACAGAATCGATTCGGTAACATCTATAGCCGCCCTGACAAGCCCAAAAACTAGCGGCACCACCGACCATTCCTCAACAACTTCAGTGACTGCGGGCACTAACAGTTACCTCGGATGAGCGATTTTGGAAGAAACGCCGTTGAACAACTGATTCGTTGACTCTCATCAAATAATTGTGAGACGGATAAAACCCTTATGGTGACACTGTGTGCTAAATGTGCGTGGTGTTAAGTCGAGTGGACACCAGCGCGTACGCGTTATGCTTGCGCGTGCATTATAGCTGTATAATTAGAATATTTTATGGATTGTTCTTTTAATCACGATAATAACTTTTGTACTCAAATTATCTGTATTATCCACTCTGACTTACGCGTTAGCCCGAGGCGTGAGCGAAAAATTGTTACCCTCTAATCTTGTATCGTCATTGTCGGAACTGTAGTTCGTTGTACCCTTTCGGGGACGGCCCCTTACTTAAGTGACTGCAGGAGTGGTTGGATGTAATAAAATATAATTTCTCCACTCTTACTTATCATCAGTGACTTAACATCAGCTGTGGTTACTTATATCAATGTATTTCTTAAAACTTTCATTTGATCAAGGAACTTTCTTGATTCTCTGTTCTAGACGCTCAATGTTTTCTATTAATTATTCTCCATTCGAATATAGCCAATTGATTTATATTTTCTTATCTTAGTTACAGTATAGTAGTTGTGCTCGTGTCAGTAACACCCGACAGCTACTCATACCTCTTTATTAATTTGAAATTGAATTATAGTCTTTCACTTTTGTTCTCAAACACTCCTAATCAGGTACTGTATAAACCAAACGATTTTTTGATAGCCCCTTTGTTGTTCTTCCCCTCTCCCATATATATACGTTAGTCAACAGCCTCTCTATGAACTTACAAGTTAGTCAACAGCCTCTGTATGAACTTACAGTATACTTGCAAAACACGGCACGAGTAGGTACTCCCTGTTTCTTATAATTACACTGCACGCATGTAATGCCACACGATCACTATGTCACCAAATGGGTACCCTATGCAATCTCGGCGAACCAAATAATTACCACTTGTTGTCAGTTAGTGACAGTGTCTTAACTATCGGGCCAGTATTTTGATAGAAATATATTTTCTAAGGCCAAACATTGTCTTCTGCAAAAAGAGCCGACTACATAATCGAAACGATGCTTCATCAGTACCAGTCTCATTAATTCGAATTAACCTTGTCACCACGAGCGGTAAATTCTATCTCAACCTGCCTTCGGCAAGCCCTACCGCCATGTCTGACAGAAGACAGTAACCAATCGATGGCGATAGCAAGAGCAGTATCAATTAAGACGGTAGAAGTGAAATCATGTCTGCTATTCGCTAGCCTTTGCTGCCACTCCAACAGCAGGGTAACTTGAACTCGCCACGTTTCAGTGCACCTGCTTCTGGTACTTCCCTGATGTTGCCTGTTTCCGGCCAGCCAATTGATATTTCATTCTCGCCGGCCATTTCAACCCACCTGATCCAGTGAAGCAACCATTCCTTGACACGGCCTGGACCACTGCGATATTTGTATTCCTTGTCGTCAATGTGGATTGGCAACATCGTGCCAATCGACGTTGTGGCTAGATAGAGTTGGCAGCCAGTTTATGTTCAAATTCACCAGGGCATACCGCCGTACACTTTGCCGATCTGTCCACCCACACAGAGGAAACGATTGTCGCATGCACACTCAGATAAACTCACTGCACATCTGCGCACAATGGAGATTCTTTACACGAAGAGAAGACTTTCTTTGTTCTGTTATTCTTGTCGTTCGCTTTCTCCCGATAGCTAACCCACCCTTCCGGATACACGACGGATCAGTGTGTCGCTATATATCCGTAACAGCTGCTGTTCGATTTACAGCAACGCTGGTTTGAGTGGTGAGCGACGATAGAAACCAAAACAGACACACAATAATAGATGCATAAGAAAACTCATACACTCAATGCGGCTGTCAAGACAGCGACGATGATCTCGATAACATCAAACTGGACGGGGCGGTTCATCGAAATTCTGTCTGGAATATTTTGCAGCGTTCGCAATCCTTGAGCAGAAAAGATTCGGACGAGGTTTTTAAGCTATTTAAATAACCCAATAATGAGCAAAGCGTAACTTGTACTAGTGTATTACGAAGCATGTCTACCAACTGGCTAAAGCACCGCAGTGCCTTTTCGGTGTGTCACTTCGCTCCAAATCATAGATCGTTTCAGTTTGATAAATACTGTGTCGGTTTTGGCGGGCCAGTAGCGCAAATTCGGATTCTCAGCGCTGGGTTACATCCAGCGAGGTGTGTAATATCTAGATTGCAAATGGATTATGGGGTAAATCTTTTTTGAGTACTCTAAAGTCGGCAAGGTAGCGCCCAATTAGCTCCGGCGCGTCTGTAATTCAGTAACCAAACGTTAACTGTTGCGGGTTTCATATATTAAACTGCTTAGTTTTTGAACTATTGCTTAACATGTCATCGTGTTAATGTAAAAATAAAATCATTGTAGAATGCAATGTAAGCTTTAATTTATTCATAAATTTGTAGAGAGATATGTTTAATTATAGAAGCAATAGTCTATTAACGGAACTATCATTTTAATCGCGCACGATTGGAATAGGCATGTATACAAGGAATGTCTGTAGGTTCAATGTTGAAACCTTGGTATATCGTAATAAGATCTTTTCCACTTGATGGTAAGGGAAATCATGTAGTAGAGGCAAGAGGGTCACTTATATCTTTCGATCTATGATTTTAGCATTTAGTTGAGTTTATTGATGAGGTCCTGTTACTATTAACTTGGCCGTTTCTAAGCAATAGATATGAATAAGAATCACTAGTAAAATTGATTAGTTGATATGGTAAAATGTGGTATATGATGAAATAAATATTTTTCATTCTGTTCCGTATCTAGAAAAATTATAGTTGTAAAATAAGTTAAAATTTACTATAATGGAATTAACGTGCACTGCCCAAACGGTAGCAGTATCAATAATAAGAACGGAAATTACTGTGACATAGCAAAAGGAGAGAAAAGTTCCATTGCGAAAATGCCAATGCGTAACAATTTTTCGTATCCACTCTATTCACGAAGAGTGCGACAAGAGTGCACTGTTAAAATCTTGCTAGGATTTTGTTTATATTAAATGCTAGCAGTCGGTGCCACTGAAGAAACAAATACTAGGAGACTACGGCTCTCGAATGTCTTTTATATTCCCCCGCATTATATAGAAGAAATGCCATCTTTTTTATATGAAAGTAAGAAAAAATCAGTACAGATGTTATGCACGAATGAAAAACAGAAGACGTGTATTTTTATATAACAGTTTCAAATATAATAACAATAATAACAGTATAATAATAAATGATAGCAACATACATATATTGTATACACGGGTACTCGATTATTACAAATAGAAAAATACATGCTAAGACAATCAATGTTTTCAAGAAAGAGCTAAGAGATGAATACGTCGTGAGAATAGCCGAAAATATGTCCTTTAATCCCATATTAGCATAGTAAATAAATAAACACTGTGCAAAATTAGAATAAAAATAGTAGGCTGGGTTGCGCAATAACAGCGAGGGCCGGTAAAAGACAGACAATTGCGCCCAACTTTTTTCATATTTTTGGGAAATTGCACACTATTATTAACTCGATCGAGTACGTTATATACTTCCTATTCATACTCAGTCTAGGTTTCCCGAAGTTCCAATAAACAGAATAAGAGCGAAAACTCTAGAAGGCCCCATCTCTTCAAAAGTTAGAATTTTAGTTCGTTGTGCAGTAGGTGTTTTTTAGTAAAACATTATTATTGAAACAAAAGCATTTGTAGATAAGTTCCATGCAGCTTGTCCACTTGCATTCACTTGCTTCGGTGTGCTCAGCGTTGTGGTTATACCAAGGGCAACTGTTTCTTCTTGTGTTCAACCGTATTTGCTGACTTGACTTATTATGGATTGGTCTTATTTTAGCTCCGGCTATGAGAGGCCATCATTACACAGTTTTTGGCCGGTCCGCCTCCTCAGAATCCGCATCGATTCTGTCGAAATGAAAACAATGTGTTCTGTAGACTACGTTAAAAGCCAGCAGTTATAAGCGGTTTGAAGTAGATGACTTTCTGTCTATGATGATAAATCAGGGATTTACTCTGTAACTTGGTTTTCTCAAAAACCACAGTGTTCCTTCTAGGTGCGTGGTCAGATGTGTCGTCCATCCCTGTAGGTAGTAACTATTGGCCCGATGTCTAAGCGAGTTCATAAAGGCAGCTTTTCCGAAAAACGTCATTGGTACTTGTGATATATTGAGTTATCTATATACGGTAATAACACAATGAAGCTCATACTGAACCCTTCCTAAATCTCTGATTTTGACGCAGATCTAATTTTCAACAGGTGCACCTGTAGGCACCTGTATTTAATGTTACCGAAAATTATATTCTAGCAAACACAGAGCAAGGTGGAATTGTCTTCCCAATAACGCAATAAACTTGACCAAAAAAAGCCAGCAAGCGCAAAATGTAACAAGTGCGTGCCCGTAAGGTTGGACGTGCATACCTCCTATAATACTGCTCTAGAAGTCTCAAGCTGACAAGCACTCCCAGCCAAGGATCAACAAAGGAAGACTCCTCTCTACTACTTTTCTATACTTTTGGGCGTTTTCAGCTCGTTCATTCATAATTCAGAACAAGATACCGGTACCCTAGAGATTCGCGTTCGTCCCTCGAAACATATGCAAATCAAAATATGAGCTACGTGTGTTATGCCATAGGTACGTTTCTTTTGCGATTGACTGGTGAATCTTCTACCTGTCAGCTAATGCTTTGGTAGGAACATGCGTTTCAGGATTCATAAGGATTCACAACATTTTTTTCTCCTTGCATCGTTTCTCATAGGAAGCCACCAGTAGCAAATTGCACAATAACAGTCTATACCATCCAACAAACTGTGGCGCCGGGTCTGTGTAAGGATAGTTTAACAGATAGTTGCGATAAGCAGACAGCGCAGTTGACTTTAGCGATGATTTGTACAAGTTCGCGATCCCAGTTATATGGGACGTATGCGAAACTCTATCAGGGCCATGTTTCTAGAAATAAAGCCGATCTCTAAAACAAGTGAATAAATAACTTACCCTCGATACCAACAATATATCCCAAATAAGTAAAGAACCTCTACGCACTCACCCTGACAAAAACAAGACAGTTCTATATCAAATAAAATTTCACTTCAAGTTCATAGGTATTCAATATTTTTCCGAATTCTATTAAATTAAACTTTAAATAAAACTTTCACTTTTCATTATTTCATTCAGTATTTTGTATCCCCAAAGGCACCTTTCATTATCGACAGAGCTGGAAAAACGTAAATCTTCCCTTCTGATTTACTAGAAATAACAATGTCGTAGCCCCAACAATAATACCGTACTGCGGACTGTAAAAGGTGGAATTGCCATTAAGTTTTAGAGCGCGCAAATCTTTTGTTAGTGAACGGTGTGACGCGGTAGCGAGATCCGTAACCTCCAGTCGCTGTAACTACATATCTGGGTTAATCTGACGTCTGCAACGACGATGAGGCTACTTGTCAGTGGTCGAGCTTTTGTAGTGTTTGGCAAAAAACATTGATGAAGCCATTGGTGAGGACGCCTCGTTTTTCGTGCCTCTTTTGGCTCAGAAATTTGCAGGAATATCATTTCCATCGTCAGTTAGCTTTAGCGCTGGTTAAAACGTGAGTAACAATACTAAAATGTTCAATTATATGATGGATTTCTAGTTTTTCAATCATTATAATAGCAAACGGATTTTTATTGGGGTGTCAAAAAACATACAAACGATTTTTCGAGTCAGACGGTTTTCAAGTCACCTATATCAGGTAATGTCCCGTCGAGTCGATATCATTGGTGTTATCTGACAGATAGAATTCAAAGTAGTAAATGTGCTACGATTATTGGAAAACCTGGGACAGTCCTTCGAAGATTTTGTGAAATTTCTGTAAGCACCCGCTTTTTTTAATTACGACAAAGCTCTAAATGCTATGCAGATCAATCTATGCCGTCTACGGCCAAATGCGTTATTGGGAAAAACGACCCAAAGATCGTCTTCGTCACTTTTATTTTGGATGCTTCGATGCACCTTATGGTGGTCGATCAGTGACGAAAAATTAAGAGACACGTCAACGAGCACCCCACGACATCGCCAAGAAACTAGAAATCGAGCGGGAAAAAGATGAGTGCCACACGAATTAACGCGGAAGAAATTTATCGGATTGTATTTTTATCGACATCCGACCGTATATAGAAAGGCAATGGATTCGATATTTCTGTTAAACAGTTGATCACGGATGATGAAAGGTGAGTTACATAACAGTAATGTGATTCTGTGAGAAGGCGCGGACTGACCTCAAAGAAACTGATGTGTCTTCGGACGAATTGGAAAGGAATCGTGTTTATAAAACTACTGTCGCCAGGAAAAGAGCCATTGAAAGAAACGATTGAAACTAAGAAATTGTCGTCGTCTACTATTATCCGCATTGCTGTACCACATACATATTTAAGCACGTCAGAAATACAGAGAACATGGATGGAAAATTCTGACTTATTCGCTGTATGGTGCGGATCTTGCGCCGTCAATTATCTGTTTCGGCATTTGGTGAACTCCTAATAGTGGTAATTAGAGGATTTCGCCCATAAACCACACAGACTCTACAGTGATAGGATAATAATTTTACAGAAGGTTATCGATCAGAGTGGCGCATATTTACTTTAGAAATATTGCTTTGAAATATGAAAAGATACTCACTTCAATTTTGGCCTTGAAAACATCAGTTCTCTTTCCACCACCCAATACATTTTCTGCACATGTGTAGTCGACTTTTTTTATAGCCATTCAATTTGTGTATTGTTGCTTTGTATGGGCGGGTGTTTACAGGCGCGAACAGCACCTTTATGCCCGTAATCATGGATGCCATCTAGCTATGAGCGCGCAGTCATTCGGATACACCCGCGCTATCGACTAGTTAGAGACGGGTCGCTTATATCGTTCAAACTTAGACGGCTTTCAGTGAAGAAGGGTTCAAGCTAGCAAGCCTGCCATAAGACTAGGATAGGGTGGCAGCAACAAATCATGCGCTATTCGTGCTAGGTCGACGTGCAGGCGCATGTCTTTCGTTTCACTATCGCACCGCCGTGATGCGCGCTTTAGAACCGGGATACGTTCTCCCTTTGGTCCCTCCCCTCTCGCCTCTCTCCTTTTCGACTTTGCACTGACATTGCTGATCTTTCTGAGAGAACTGGACTAGCGCAGCATTGTCCACAGTGGTGCGCTCGCACGTCCCGAAGTCGGAGAGCGCTGCAGCGGGCCACGGTCCCTGCAGGCTTGACTCTCAGCCTCTATAGGTTATAGAAGCTGGCAAGGCAGGGACCATTTCTGCTAGTCTGCGTCAGTGTAATTGATGAGCGATCGCGAGCTACAATGTTCAGCCGAATGCAGTTGCTGACTGCTGCTCGGTTGGTTCTCTGCACAGCCTAGTGCGAAGTGGAGTTGTCAGCCTTATTATGCGTCAGTACTAAGTTGCGCCGAATTGGTGCTGTGACGGCAAGGAAATTGTTGGGGGTGATTCTTCTCTGCTGAGGGCCTGCACATCCCAATTTGCCACCACGTGGCCGTCGAACGTTCGAATCCCTCTTGTGTTTGCGGCGACCGTTATTCCTTTAGCTGGAGCTCTCACTGCGTTCTTCGTCATGTCGCGCGTCTCAAAGCGATTCTATCGTCTCGATGGCACCCAAGCGGAGGAGGTGTTGGACCGGGGTAAGAGTGCTGCCCTCGAAAACCGCTGGGTGTTTGAAGTGTCATGGGAAGTGGCAAATAAAGTTGGTGGCATCTACACTGTTATTCGGTCGAAAGCCGAGGTGTCAGTTGAAGAGTTAGGTAATCAATACTGCCTGTTAGGACCTATTAATGATGTCCTGGTACGAAGCGAAGTTGAGGTGCTAGAACCGCCGGCCGGGCCGTTTACCGAGGCGCTAGAAGACTTTAAGAAACAAGGTGTTCGAGTGATCTACGGCCGATGGCTTATCGATGGCTATCCGCAAGTTGTCCTGTTTGACATTGGTTCATCTGCGTGGAAGCTGGACGAGTGGAAAAAGCATTTGTTCGAACTGAGTGCTATTGGCATACCGTGGCACGATCAGGAGTCTAATGATGCAGTTATTTTTGGTTATTTGACCTCGTGGTTCATGGAGAGCTACTATAACGCAGTAAACAAAAGATTCGGCCAGCCTTACATTGTAGCCCATTTTCACGAGTGGTTGTCAGGGGTGGGGCTATTATTGTGTAGACTTCGTAAACTTGACATCTCGACAGTGTTTACAACACATGCAACCCTCCTGGGCAGATACTTGTGCGCGGGCAACGTTGACTTCTACAATAATTTGTCGAAATTTGACCTCGATAGGGAAGCGGGCAACCGCGGCATCTACCATCGTTATTGTATGGAAAGAGCGGCTACCCACGCAGCCCACATCTTCACGACCGTCTCCGAGGTCACTGCTATGGAGGCACAACACCTGCTGAACCGTAAAGCCGACGTAATCACGCCAAACGGGCTAAACGTCAAACGTTTCAGCGCTATGCACGAATTTCAAAACATGCACGCTGTGGCTAAAGAAAAAATTCACGATTTTGTCCGAGGACACTTTTATGGCCATTACGATTTTGACCTGGACAAGACGATCTATTGTTTTATTGCTGGCCGATACGAATTTTCTAATAAAGGAGCTGATCTCTTTATTGAGTCGTTGGCTCGCCTAAACTACAAACTAAAACAGGCTCGAAGCGATGTCACTGTTATAGCTTTTCTGATCTTCCCAGCAAAGACAAACAATTTCAACGTTGAATCTCTGCGCGGTCAGGCTGTGGCCAAACAACTTCGTGAGGCTGTCGACGAAGTTCAAAAACGTATTGGAAAACGGCTCTTCGAAACTGCACTTAGCGGTCGTATTCCATCAAATGAGGATTTACTGCACAGTGAAGACATCGTCAAATTGAAACGCGGGATTTACGCAACGCAGCGCAACGACTTGCCACCCGTGTGCACCCATAACGTCATTAACGACGACAACGACCCGGTCCTTAACGCCATCCGTCGCTGCCAGCTATTCAACAACCGCGAAGATCGCGTCAAGGTCATATTTCATCCAGAGTTTTTATCATCAACGAATCCACTATTTAGCATGGATTATGAAGAGTTTGTGCGGGGTTGTCACCTTGGCGTGTTCCCATCATACTACGAGCCATGGGGTTACACACCCGCAGAATGCACCCTAATGGGAATTCCTAGCATTACGACGAATCTGTCCGGATTCGGCTGCTTTATTCAGGTGAGTGTCACGTTTTTGTTGTTCGCTAGTGATTTCTATCTATATATAATTGCTACGATCTTAAAAGACAGCAGCTAACTGTGCATTATTTCACCTAGCTACATTTTGAAAACTACAAATTTTCATGAACGGCTGTGTTGAACGAACTGAGTAATATATCAGTTAGCAAAACTTGTGATTGCAATTAAGTAATATATGACCGAATTCAAGGAGCACGTGTCGGATCCCATGTCATACGGTATCTATATCGTCGAGAGGCGTGTTATGAGCCCCGAAGAAAGTGTCTGTCAGCTGGCACAGTTCTTGTTAGATTTTTCACAATTGACCCGACGCCAGCGAATCATTCAGAGAAACCGAACGGAAAGACTAAGTGATTTGCTCGACTGGAAAAATCTCGGAGTTTACTATAGGTAAGTATTAATTGTAGCAACTTAAGGTCTTCTATAGTTGCTGTCAATAGTGGAACATGGCACTACAGACTCGTCCACGATTATTTGTAGTTAAATTTTAACAATGCTGAAAGCGTGCGCAAAAGTGATGATTTACTATATACATCGAAATAGATTAGTTGATTTCATCAGTTATTTAGTGTTAGTCTGTGGGTAAACCAATTGATCAATGAAATTCTGAGCTGAGTGACATTTCTCACAAACTCACAACTCAACTGTCGAAAACGTCTAAACAAAAAACAACCCAATCAAGCAAAAAGCGAAAGCGGATTGATATTTTATATCTCCACACGAATATTTGTCCAGCTTTATTATGGTTCTCTGGACAGACCACCCACAAGCGATTGTCCAGTGAAAGAGCCTTACATAAGTTTCATTTTGTTCATTCGTTTCTTTTGTTTTTGCAGAAAAGCGCGACAAGAAGCGATTCACAAAACGCATCCCGAGTTCGCAGATCACGCATCATCCTGTAAACTTCAGCTGAAATATCCGCGACCGATGTCAGAGCCGCCATCGCCATCGCAGTCAAGAACATCGACTCCTGCGCCGTCAGAACCCGGAAGTGAGGATCACTCTAGTGATGAAGAAAGAGAGTAACTTCTACTATATAATAAGTCCGAGTCGATCCTGTGAGTCGACAAAAAAGGAATAGTATATTACCGAAGGGTGCATGTCACTTTGACTTTCGAAAAAACGAGTTTTGCGCCAAATACGAACATCAAATGTAAAATCACCACACCTACCTACACGGTCACACAATCACACGTGCCATTAATGTTAGGTCGTAGATAGCTGAAATTGTAGCGCTAAAAGTGTAGCTTGATGTGGTGTTTTGTTCCGTTATAGTTTATGGATGGCTAATCAATTACTCGACACACGAGCACGCAAGATTTTCATATGAAATCTCAGTATGTTTAAGAATGTTATATAACAGTATGTTGATTTTTACATACTAATTATGTAAAAAGCAACGAGCAAATGTTTCGATATCGAAAAACCATGTCTTGAAGGCTTTGCAAATAAATAAATTTTTATTTATTTAGAAGACTTTTTTTTTAAATAATAAATTATCATTGTACGGTATACTACTAAATATTGACGCTCTATTGATGGCCACTACGACTCAAATGCGGTCGACAAGTTCATGGTTTCTGTGGAAAAAACGACACGAGTGTTATTGCCGCTAAGGGTGATGATCGATTACAAAAGAAACTGGCAATCGCAGCGAGTCGCTAACCTGTGAGAGCTTTTTTGAACGTATGTATGGTATAAACTGGTTCACTATGAAGTACAAGTGTTCTGAGGAAGTCGGCTCGAGTGTACGTATGCTCCTAAATATTTGCTAATTGTCTGATTTGTAGATCGAAGCGTTGCTGAATGCCCTAAACATGCTCCCATGCTAAACATGGAAGCATGTTTAGGGCAAGTAATAGTACGTGAAATAGTAAGAAACGGTTGACGGCGAATTGTACAAGGATTGCTCTAAACGATGAGACGCATTGTGGTTCTCCAAATGTATTTCGCGCGTATACGAACGTGAGCATAATGACAATGATAAAATAAACATTACGCTAGGTTTTTGTAAAACTGCACATGTAGTCGGTCCTTTTTTTGTGTATCATATTTTTCGGACAGGTTATGTAGGAGACAATAAAAACGTAAAATCACAGACGATCGTTATCGTTCGGTGAGTTGTCTACCGTTTACCTTCACTGATCGGTATATAACGGTATTGTTAAAAGGAGGCTTGCAATAGAAACTACAAATATTGCATAATATCTAACACGCGAACGACTCATTTCATTCAGAGTTTATTACATATTACTTTTATTTTTTATTTATTAATATATTATATTAATATAAAAGAGCATTAATTGTGGCAAAAACATACTGAAACTTGCCCCCTTGTGTCGACCTTGCCACTGACTCATTTAGCTTCATTTTTCCAAGAGTATTCTCAGACATTACGATGCTAAAACATTTTAGATAGTCTATCTTAATCTCGCAGCGTGTAGATCTTGGAGCATTGCAACCTTCTTTGTTTTCCTAGTTAATGGATGGCATAAACCAACATATGCTAATAAATTTCATTTATGGGAGTGATACATTAGTACTACCTCAGGTGGCCTAGGACCTGAATATTCAATCGATTTATTAAAGCGCACTGAGGTCACCTCTACTCGTGGTGTATTATTACCATTATGGCGAAACAGTACTAACGCCATAGTAAGATAAGAATTGAGGCCTACCTACAAGCTCTTCTTAACGATTCATTCAATTTATAGCCCTCTCATAAGACTATACCGTTCTATTAAGTATGACTGTATGTATGTATAACAATAATAATAATAACGAAAGTTGCACATGTCTGGATCGGGGAAGCATACGTTACGCTCGGTCCTAAACGATGCAACCGTGTTCAGTAGTGAACAATCAGTAATTTGTCCTAGCAACAACTGATCAGGCCGTTGCAACTGGTCTCTGGTAACTCAATGATCGTGGTTGGACTTATTCCTGTACTGATTTCAGCAGGCCGCTCTAACAGAAATAAAACCTTTAGGAATCGTTATGATGCTCCGGTTTCAGTCAATTTTTTTATTAGCGAAATACCCAAACACGTCGTAATGGCCGGCCGCATATTGGCATCTGGATATTTTAAAGAACAACTCTCAAAGTTAACCCGTTTCACACCGCAGGTGCATCGTTGTCCTCTACTTCGTGATGTAGCTCGCATCTGGTGCTCATTGGGACTTGGTATTTTTGATTTACTAGAAGTAGGACTACCGCGAGACACCTCTTGTTGGCAAAACAATTTTTGGCCGTCGTAATAAGCTACTGCATTGTGGCAACGGTGTGCGTTCCGTGTGTTTTTTGCTTTCCTATTCGATCTTGTGTACCACGGCTGTCTATGAATTCAACCAAAGGTTGGTCTGCTGCTTTGCATGTGCCATTACGATCTCCGGCGTCGCCTTCAATGGACATCCCGGAAGTTTGAGAAACATGGGATTCACTAGCAATACCCCGTACCAACTTTGGTGGCGATAATAATTGACTCTTTCTATGTACTGCCGCTAATGTATTCCTTGAAGCCCACTGCTGCTCAGAAGTACTAGTGCTAACATAAGTTTTATATTCGTTTTCAATCTTACAACTTGAGTATCGAGGTTTGCGGGTCATCTCAGTTTCTTTACAGTTATCAGCTTACCAAACTCTTCGGCAGGCAGCTCGAAATCGCAACTGTCCACTTCCACATACGGATTTCGACTCCGCGGGTCGAGTACTTCAAGGTCAAACATTTCACCAATTCGTTCCCAGATCACACTCGTTGGCAAGTCTTTTCTGGCCAGTCAGCAGAATTTTATATGAATATATAACATCTGGAAGTGTTTGGCCACACCAAAAGGCCTGTGGCCAATCATTACAAAGTGAAAGCTCACTTGATCTCTGGCACTGTTCCAAGCTATTGGTCTTGACTTGCATAACATATCTAGCCCGTTGTAAAGCGACTCGTTTGAAAAGGCCAAGTAAATACTATAAGGTACTGTGTTATTTGTTCTGTTAATTACGTCCGTTTATGGTGCTATTCTTGACAGGGCGAAAAGGTTTGCTCTTTTCAAGCTTGGGTAGAATAGCTCGAAACACCTAAGAGACTAAATGATCCCGGGAACTCTTCCACTTGCTGTTAGCAACAAGCTTCTTAGCACTCTAGTGATTGTATATTGCTTTACTGTAGGATCTTATACTGCTTGTGAGTTAACTGCAAATACAGTGTTTCGCAATGGCATCTAGAATGCTTTACGCCAGTACAGACATCGCTCATTAGTTGCATGCAAAGCCATTTAGTAATTAGCAAAAACCCTTGGTACTCAATTATAAGCGGAAACAATCAGCGATCAACTTTAAACAGGAAGAATCGACTATGCGGAGGGGGGGGGGGGTAAAATACAGTTTTGAATGAATGCATATAGAAGCAGGCGATCGATCGGAACACCGAACCACAGCCTTCCTATCCTACTGATCAGGCTCGCTCAGCTAATACATAAATCGATTAAACGTGCAATAATATCCCTCAGGTAATCATAGCTAACAAGGTAGCTACGTATCGGCATAATCTTTCCTCTTTCATCGAAGCTGCTTTAACACTGTGATGTCTTCCTCGAAAACATGATGCACACTTAGGCGGTAACGTGCGAACTGCGCCAGAACCCCTAAAGAAGCTTGAGCATGGCGCAACCTGTTTACTCTTGCGAGTTCGCGCCATTAGGCCCATTTAAATCACAGTGGGTTAGTGGCGCCATCTTGTTTGGCGCGTAAATGCCTGGCTGCCTGTCTGTCCGTCTGCGTCCACAGCTGAAATGTGTGGTCGATAGTTTTCTCAACTTCGAAGATTTTCAACGCTGCACATAAGCTTCAGCAGGCGGAAACTGTCGACGCTGATGGATTAACAACAGAGTAGGCACGACACCAGCTGTGACTTTGGCCCGTGTAGTTGCATTTTTGCCGTGCTGCTATGCCTGTGTGTTCGTCTATCGTTGTATACGACGAGCCGTAGAAAATAAGCGTTTTTTTGTTAGTGACAACAAAAGTTTTTTTTTATGTTGGCGTTCTAATACAGGGAAGGAGCGCTCCAGAGTAGCTCGGTTTGACTTTTGTTACGAGCTAACACTTGCCGGATTGTGTTCATAATAACCCTTAGTAACCCGGAAAAACGAAGTCATATTTAATTACACAGAAAGAAAAAAGATACAACAAACTATAAGTATAAACGTGTACTCGACTTTAGGTCTCCGCGGAAGTCAGATATACCGGGGAGGACTTGCGAAGTTTTCAGCCAAAAGGATAAGATTTGCACAGAACTGTCAATACAGTGGGATCAGAGTGGACGAGAATATAGTCGTGTGTTGGCTCGTAGTTTTTTCGGCTTTTAAGAATTCAGAGTAAGTATGCGTGTGGGAACGGATAGCCGATTGTAACGCCTATTCTCGTGTTTGAGGCCTCAGCTGTTCGCCAACACTGTAGTTTTTTTCATCTCCGTCTTTCCCTTCCCCTTTGCATTAAAAGGGATCAAATCAACGATCATTATCGTATCGGGACGGACTTATTGTTCCCACAGCTGTCATTGCGCAGCTTGTGAGCATTAGCTCGCGCCTGGGTGAATCCTTAAATTCGTTTGAGAAATGGACAAATATTCGCTAACGAAGAGACGACTTTCTGCGCCGGTGACAGTTCACAGTCCGAAAAAGGTTAGAAGTCGGCAGTCTTATGACACTCGCTGGATTATTATTACTAGTTTTAGTTAATAAATGGTGGATGGTTCGTTAATGCTATAACAAGTGAACTAGTAATTAAATGTAGAATGTATTTAGTAAACATAGAAAATATCTAATAATTTTTATAGTGAATTTGTTGAGGTGCACCTTTTCCTCATCGGCATATTTTCTTCCAAGCAAAACTTTTTGGAAAGGGCTTATACTAAGTCGTTTCATTAGGTTATAAGAATTAGGTTATGTTGAGCAACGTAAGGTTTGTCTCAAAATTGTTTTTATACCGACATGATGTATTGACTATTTTCAGTTATTGAATGGAATTGTATTCAGGCGTGCATAACTGCTACATCGGGTGATTCAAAGTACATCAAATATATCCGGACAATCGCATAGAAATTATATATCAACTTATTTTGAATGCGAATCGCGCCTGTATCTTGACTGCGAAGACAAAGAACAGGTGGAATTGATGACTGTAGCGTACTTATCATAAAGCGCCGCAGTTATCTCCAACCACTCTGTGTTGATTGTTCGGATGTAAATATAATGTTGTAAAAACGATTCATTCAATTGCATTACTTTGGCGCGCTTCGCTTTAAGGAGTAGCTGTTGCATAGTACATGAGGTTACACGATTGAATGTTGTGCTCTCTATTACAGTTCCCAGTATTCAATCAGTAATGTTAAACCGTCCTTAAAAACAGGTATCTTTCAACTATATTAAGAACATTTGTTTTACAATTAAGATGCCATATTTCGTGTCTATTATTTGCCCTTTACCGAAGTGACTACAACTTCGTTCTGTGCTAAGGGACAGTCGTTTCAAGCAATGCTTAAAGACAATGCAGGAAGTGAAATTCGAAGCACTAAGTATAAAGTAAGTACCGCAGTGTCGTGCGTTTTTTACCTGTCTAACTGTACAACTTAGCCCATATTGACAATCCTCAACTATACTGTGTCGGTTTACATATTGGTTTGTCAATGTTTCGAAGTACATCGAGCGTCAGAGGTGTCTTTAACGAGCATCTACGATCACGTATCGGCCTCCAACTGTATCGATAATATAGCCCTTATCTATGTACTCTTCATAAATATCCGTTTAACAAACGCGAGTATGTCTGTGTATAGTTGAATAAATAAATATAAAATTGTATGAAGTGTGGGTGTAGTGTAACAAATAATGGGCATTGACCCTACCGGAATGCCCCTGACTGCCTTAACAGCCAGTGCATGCCGACAATCTCCTACCGCCGGTATCTATTAATCAAT